>NC_073260.2:112815151-113118181 GCF_029289425.2 Pan paniscus | reverse complement strand
CAAGCCAGTGGATCTTAGCTTCCTGGGCTCCGTGGCAGGCGGAGGGACAGAGGGATTCTGCTAAACTAGACCACTTGGCTCCCTGCTTCAGCCCCCTTTCCATGGGAGTGTACAGTTCTGTCTTGCTGGCATTCCAGGCACCACTGGGGTATGAAAAATGACTCCCGCAGCTAGCTCGGTGGCTGCCCAAATAGCCGCCCAGTTTTGTGTTGAAACCCAGGACTCTGATGGTGTAGGCACCTAAGGGAGTCCCCTGGCCTGTGGGTTGGGAAGACCGTGGGAAAAGTGTAGTATCTGGGATGGAATGCACCGTTCCTCACAGTGCAGTCTCTCTTGTCTAGGGAAGGGGATTTCCCAACCCCTTGCATTTCCTGGGTGAGGCAACACCCCACGCTGTTTTGGCTCGCCCTCTGTGGGCTGATTCTATTCAATTTCAAGGGTGATCAGATATTGAGGGTAGGTTATTGACTAAACAAATTCAGCAGGATTCTTGTGAAAATTGGATTTATAACAACATCCCCCAAAATGGACTAGCCAGTCCCAATGAGATGAGGTGAAGATGAAAGCCAGAAGACTCAAGTCACCTTATGTCACTTCTTCCGCCTGCTTTGTTCTAGCCACTCTGGCAGCCAGTCGGATGGTGCCCACCCACATTGAGGGTAGGTATTCCTCTTTGAGTTCACTGACTCAAACTTAACCTCCTCTGGCAACACCCTCACAAACACACCCAGAAACCTACTATACCACCTATGTAGGCATACTTTAATCCAATCAAGTTGACACCTAATATTGACCATCACAAACAGTCATAATTTGCCATTCTTATCACAAACACACTGAATTCAGAAGTGATTTTCTTCAAACCTTTAATACAGGCTCAGATCCATAAATTCCTTTCTGTTGTTATGTAAATATTTCAGGGGTGTGTGTTTTGTCTCCAAAACCAGTGAGCCAGTGAGAATGCCCCTGGAGGACAGGAACACATGTTAGACTCATATGAAGAAAAACAAAGGGAAACAATTATATCTGGGTCATTGCTTACCTAATTACTTTTGAGGGCAAGATAATTACAGAGGAAGGAGCTTTCATTGTCTGTCAGCAAACCTGTAGACCTATCCCATAAAAAAGATGGCGGCTTACGTTTTGCTATGTTTTTATTCCAAAGGAATTTTCTTGAAATAGAGTTGCTTTCTGTTATTTTTGTATGTTATTGTCATATCTGTGATCTTTACTTTTCCTCTATTGTTTGCTTGTGAAAGCTGTATAGATAGTTGTAATCTCTTTTAAGTAGATATTAATATATATTCTAATATTTATCTTGTTTACTACATTAAACACATTTTGCTGACTTCCAGAAAAATATAGGAATATGTATACTTGACTTCCTAGAAGATCACTTCATATCAGAATCAACAAGCACAAACCTCTGTGTTTTGGGGGAAAATATAAGGCTTCTGATGTTCACATTTTGTGTAAGCAGTTTCGAGGATTTGTCATCATTTTTGCTCCTTAACACTTAGTCACAATATTATGTGTAGTACGGTATTTCGATACAATTGCAATCAGTACTTTATACATGCATGCAAATATCAGCTATTACAAGTCAATACCAATGATTTCTACTTTGTTTATTTGTGTGCATGATCTTGAACTACTATTGCCAGGGAAACAAAATATTTGTTACCTGTTGGAAAAAGTTACAAGTGATTGAGTCCTTTGACTTCAATGGTTGGTAGAACAGAAACAAATTAACTGTGCAGGAGACACAAAGATAATGTTTAAGTTTACTTTTACAGAGAGAAAGGGATCTTTTGGAATTTGATATAATTTGACCAATTATTTTTGACATACAATTTCCCTTTTGTTTTTCCTTCATTATTAATAGTGGTGCTATGAATAACAGAGTATCTGAGTTTAAGAAATTAAAGGACTGGGGAAATTTCCTGAAATTTTTGCTTTGGGTGTAAAATTTAAGTAGCTGTCATTGGCTAAGTCTTGAAAGAATACTAAAAATCTATGAAGGAGAGAGCATACAAGATTGACATAAATTTCAAATACAGTGCTGGAAGACTGATTTAATATGAGCATGAAGAAGCTTTAAACTGTGGTGAATTTCATTTTGGCATTAAGGATTGGAATAGTATATGGGAATGTTTTCCAATCCCTTATACCTCTGATGATTCAGAAAAAAAAAAAAGAGCATACACATTTATGCATCACAGAATTGAGAAAACTAAGTGAAACTATTGCGTCTGTGTGTGTGTGTGTGTGTGTATATATACATATACATCATATAAACTAACAACTGATACAGATAAAAGACAAATAAGATAAGTAACAAAATACTTTGAGATAATCGTGTTGCATATCAACAAACATTTTAAGTTACTTTGTGGGAAACATCTTTATTACATTCTAAATTGGAGCAATTGCTGTTGACAGTAATATAAGAAAGAAACTATCAGTGGCAGATCTAAATTACCTCTGAGGCTTTGGGTTTTTATAGTTCTAATTTATATGATTCTGCTGGGCTACAGAAATTATTTTTATAACATATACATTCTCCATAGTTAAAAATGCTGACTAGAAACATTTTATCATCTTAAATACGGCTAAAAAATTCTGATCTTAAGGGATACTAGGGACAATTTATCATCTTGAAAATGGATAAAAATTTTTCTAATCTTAAGGGATCTCACCTCATAATATAAAGGCAACAGCTAGATTTATGGAGTTAAAATATTGTTTAGTTTAGCTCAGAAGTGATTACATATATACATTGTAGTTGTAGCTGTAGCTAATTGTATAATAGGCTTAGAACCCTAATATTCATTTCAAATTTAACTTTATTTGGTTGGTATTCTTCTGATTTTGTGTTTGTATATGAGAATTAACTCTTCAAACATCCAAAAATAGCCTTCTTTCTTTTAAATTAAAACATTTAAAAAGAGGTTTACATAAATAGACTGTTGGCAGAAAGAGTCAAACCCTGTAAAATATTTGAAGAGATTTCTTCTGTGTCAAATATGAGTGACTGTGGCCCGTGACACAGCCCTCATGAGATCCTCAGAACATGTGCCCAAGGTGATTGTGGTGCAGCTTGCTTTCATATGTTTTAGGAAGACATGAGACTTCAATCGAATACATTTAAGAAATACATTGGTAAGGTCCAGAAAGGTGAGACTACTTGAAAAGGATGGGGAGGGGTGTTTGGGGGTCGGGTGGGGTGGCGTAGGGTGGCTTCCAGGTTACAGGTAGATTTAAAAATTTTTTGGTGGACAGTTGGTTGAGTTTATCTAAAGACCCGGGATCAATAGAAAGGAAATGCCTGGGTTGCCATAAGAGGTTGTGGAAACCAAAGTTTTATGCAGATGAAGCCTTCAGGTATTAGGCTTCAGAAAGAATAGATTGTAAATGTTTCTTATCAGACTTAAGATCTGTGTTGATGTTAATGCCTGAGAGGTAGAATGAAGCATGTCCGACCCCTACTTCCCATCATGGCCTGAACCAGTCTTTCCAGTTAAAGCATCCTGGCTGAGGAGGAAGTCCATTCAGATGGTTGGGGAGCATTAGAATTTTATTTTTAGTTTATAATAAGAAACAAAAATTAGGGCTTAGTTGCAAAACTGATCTTTTTTTTTTTTTTTAATTTTGAGATGGGGTCTCCCTCTGTTTCCCAGGCTGACTTCGAACACCACCTTAAGTGATCCTTCAGCCCCAGCCTCCCAAGTAGCTGGGATTAGAGTCACATTAAACTCATGTTTTAAGCCTGAATTGGGTCCCCATAAAATTCATATGTTGAAGTCTTAACTGACCCTACCTTAGAATGTGACTATATTTCGGGATAGGTCCTTTAGATGTAATTGAGGTAAAATAAGTTCAGATGAGTGGGTCCTAATCCAATTATGACTGTGGTCCTTATAAGAAAAGAAGAGTTGGGAGTCCCAGGTGGGTGTATCACCTGAGGTCAGGAGTTTGAGACCAGCTTGACCAAAATGGTGAAATCTTATCTCTACTAAAAATACAAAAAATTGGCCAGGCGTGGTGGCAGGCGCCTATAATCCCAGCTGCTTGGAGGCTGAGGCAGGCAAATCCTTTGAACCTGGGAGGCAGATGTTACAGTAAGCTGAGGTCATGCCATTGCACTTCAGCCTGGGCAACGAGAGCAAAACTCCGTCTAAAAAAGCAAAGAAAGTAAAGAAGAGTAGGGCACAGACACAAACCAAAGGAAGACCATGTGAGGAGGTCACACAATGAGAAGGCAGCAAACCAAGGAGAGAGGCCTCAGAAGAAACCACATTTGCCAACAACTTCATCTTGAAACCCAAGCTTCCAGGACTGTGAGAATATACATTTATATTGTTTAAGCTACCCAGTCTATAGCATTGATAGGAAGAGGAGGCAAGAAATTCTGGGCAGAAGAGGACAGGTCCTTGGTGAGGACCAAAGTGAGAACTTACATCCCTGTTTTCCTGCTTGACTACTGCCTTTTCTAAAACCACCCATGCCCACCCTGCCTCCGATCCTGTGCCCATTAGAAACCTCAGGCTTAACCAGCAGAGAGAGGAGAGGCAGCTGAACATCAGAGGCTAGGGTTAGATGTGAGAGAGAAGTGGCTTGACTTCAGAGGGACAGCTTGACAGCATAGCTTTGGAGAGGAGTGCAGTCATCCCTACAAGATTATCTTCCTGCTCCATCCCTTTTCAGTTCCCCTTCCCACTGACAGCCACTATCACTGGCAATAAAATCCTCCACATTTACTATCTTCAATTCATTCATGCGACATCATTCCTCCTGGTCGCCGGACAGGTACTCATGTGCCACAAGTGTGGATTCAAATGCTGTCACACTGACTCTTCACTGAGCTATTAACACTTAAGCCATCTGCAGACGGCAAAGCTAAGACGGCACTGCAACACTTCCTCTGGGGCTTCAGGGATCATGGCCACCCTGCCCTAGACATTGCCACAGAACCGGTACAGAATTTACTCTTGCCAGCACCCAAAAGTGCTCGCCCTGGCTCCTGCACCCACTCACCTGTGCTCCCCCTCCCACAATGGGTGGAGCAGCAAGTGAGTGGAGTTCACCCATGTCGGTGCCCATGCACTCCAGTTCCTGCTTGCGAAGAGGGTCAGGGAAATATGCTGCTTCAGTATTTTGTTATGGCAGCCTTTGCAAAGTAATTCAAATACTAAAGACAAAAGGTAAGCATGTTAGGCACTTTTACAATTGTTGCTTGTTTTTTAACACCATTCTTAACCTTCATTCCCACAAAAAAAAAAATGCTAAAAATAACTTTAGCATAAGCTTTAGATAAGATAAAGAAAACTGGATGGTATCCTTCCTGCAAACTTACTACATAAATGCAAAATCACAATTTTTCTTGAATTTTTCATAGTTGAAGTCTCATAGCAATCAACTAAGTTGAAATATTCACAGATCCAGGCACCCACATGAAAGAATGTGGCGCAAGCAATTGAAACTGCATTTGCAAAAATTATATCAGTAAGAAAATGATGGCATTTGGGGAGATCTGATCTAGCCAACACCTCTCCTGCTTTTAGCCTTCAAGCTGTCTTAATTACTCCTAGGCATAGCTAACTTTAGTAGACATTTAGTTTATCCTTTGAATGTTAATAGCCCTTCACCCAAACTCAACTGCCTTTGTAAAGCTACTGAGAGACCACCAGGCTAGGGGGAAGAGAGAAGCCTGAATTCTTCAAAGTATAGACATAAAAGATTGCCAGCCATTTATTTTGAAGGTCACAAGACATGCAACTTCCCCAATTACTTCTGCAGATAACATCACTGTTATAGAACCTAAGGTTGGCCTTTTGAGATATCTTTCTGAAATGGGAAAAGTTCCCTTGTCCCCCTAGCAGGCTGTGCAATGGGGGTGTGGCTCACTTCTTCAGTGCCCTGCTACTCAAACCTGTAGGGGAGCATACAGATGGGCAGGCTGTGGGGCTCTGACCCCACTGCAGTGTCTAGCGGGTGAATGTTTACAGCTGAAGCCCCCGTGGGCATGTGTTACAGAGTGCTGTTTTCGTTTAGCTGTCCATAGGCGGCTTGTGTTAGTCAGCTCAATTAGACCCCTGACTTATCACAAGGACAGAGGGCTTTCTGTATCCTGGGGTTCTCGCCTTGGTGTACTGGAAGAATCGGATCACACATAGGCTTGGAGAATGAGTGCAAGGTTTTATTGAGTAGAAGTAGCTCTCAGTAGATGAGGAAGCCAGAAAGGAGACTGGTTTTCCCCTGGAGGTGGGCCACTCAGTGTTCCAGGCTCTCCTCCAATTGCCCCAGCCAAACTCTGCGTTGTTCTGCCGGTCAGTGGCCTCCCGGCTGCCGGTGCCTGTTGGTGCATTCCTCTCCATGTCCAGCAACCCGTGTGTTCCTCCGCTGATGTGCTCCTCTCGATGTCCAGCCACCTGTGTGCCTACCTGTTAGGGTCCTGAGGTTTTCATATGCACAGGATGGGGGCATGGCAGGCCAGGACAGAAATGCAACATTTGGGCAGGAAAACAAAAATGCCTGTCTTCACCTAGGTCCGTGAGCACAGGGCCGGGGGTGGAGCCCTAGCCAGGGACCATGCCATTCCCCCCTTCCGAATCATTTTCAGGTTTTTTGCACTTCTGACACCCATGGCTCCACATGGACCCACCAGCCCATGGCTCCTGTACCCACCCCAAAGTGACTCAGCACAAGAGAACAGCTTCCACTGCCTTTGATTTTATCTCCAGCCCAATTGGTCAACAGCAAGCACCCACCGTTGCCACACTACTACTTCCCGCAAACTACCTTTGAAAAACTCCTAACTTATGAGCCCTTGATGATACTTGATTTGAGTAATAACTCCATCTCTGGCATGGCACATGGGTGGCCTTTTATCAATTAAACTCTCTTTACTGCAGTTTCCTGAACTGACTTTTTTTTGTGCAGCAGGCAGTAAGAAAACCCAGTTACACAACTGCTTTCCTAAGAGAGAGACCAGACCTCTTGTGAACCATAATTTTGTTACAAATTTTAACAAATGGCCAAAGGCCCGGTTTGAGGGGATTACAGAACCGGTTGTACCACCAGACATGGAGAATTCAAAACTGCTTTCAGTCTTTTCTCCTCTTTTTCTCATTAAGCACATAGAAGCAGGATTGGCAACAGAGGAGTGGGGAGACAGGGAAAACCCTGTCTTGTGCTGGAGGCCTGGAGGGGAGGGAAAGAAGGAAACAATGAAGAAAAGACAAAACAGAGGCAAAGGGGGGCAATAATCCCTAAAAGATAGGAAAAACAAACAAACAAACAAACAAACAAAATAAAACAGTTGGGCTCTGGATTACCTTGGGTGAGCTTCTAGCCTACAGTGTAGGGAGAGGGAGAGGAAACTTAGGCAGAACCCAGCCAACTGTTTGATTTGAGGAGATGGAGCTAAGAATATGGGAAGATAAAAGTGGCTAGAGTTTGTAGGACAGAATATCATAGAGCAAAGAGCTGCACAGAGAAAGAACTACAGAGATCTGTAGACTCCACCTAGAATATTTAGCAAAATGATTATGAGCACATGCATGTAAGAAAATTACTTGAGAATAGGAAGAGAAACACCCGAAGTCATACAAGAGAATAATGCCTGGCACTCACTCAGAGCCAGGAGTAGTACCTCTTCCCACCAAACAGATTGAAAAACTCAGGACAACTGGGTCATTAGATAAGATACAGTAATCAGAATGGTTTTGCCTCAGAAACGTAGAATACCTAACGATAGACTAAATACTGCTTTAATAATGCCTAACAGTTGTTAACAACAAAAACTGAAATGATCACACTGTTTCTACATAGCCTGTGTGATTCAAAACAAATGTCAAAAACAATTTATAAGAGTATAAACATATTCATCACTCACCAAGGTGAAATTCACAATGTAGATATCAAGTTAAAAATTATCAGGCGTGCAAAGAAGCAGAGAAATATGACCTGTTAAGAAAGAAATATTAATCCATCAAAATCCAATTAAAGCAGTTATTGGAATTACCAATAATGTTAAATTGTTATTATAACTGCATTCAATATATTTAAAATTTTAAGAAGAACATATAACAGAAGAAAATGATTAATCAATTCCAAAATTTTCTAGCCATTATTTTGTCAAATATTTGCTCTTTAATCACATCTCTCTATTCTTTTCTTGGGACTTCACTAACACTTATATGTAGCCACCTGAGGTCACATAGCTCAGGTATATTATTGTTTGTGTGTTTTATTTTGGAAAGTTCCTATTGCTCTTATTGAGTTTACTAGCTTTTGTCCTTTGTAATATCTACTGTGCCTTTAATCTCATCCGATGTGCCCATCTAGTTTTTATCTCTAAATTTAGATGTCATTTTTAATGGAGTTTGTCTTCATCTACTTAAATTTTTAACATATTAAAGTTTTTACAATTGTTTAATGTATTTGATAATTTAAAGATATCAGAAATTTCCCACATATCTGTAAATAAAACAACACCTTTTATACAATGTATTGGGCCAAAATAGAAGCCTCCAAATTTTGGAAAATACAGTGAATTGAATAAAAATGAATACTACAGATATTGAAGTTTGAGGCAAGTAGTTAAAGCAGTGCTTTCTGGAGTTTTAAGGCATAAGCGTTTTAAGCTTTCATACTAGGAACTACAAACAAACAAAAAAACACTAATTACAACTAATTGCTCTCCTTCCCCTGCAAAAATCAAAGGAAGTTAAACATAAAAACAAAATCAATGGGATTGAGAACAGAAAAACAATAGAGAAAATAGTGAAAATGTATGATTATTTATAAAAATCTATTAAAAGAAAATTATCAAGTTAGATTGACCAGGAAAAAGAAGTGAGTCATAGTGTACACACAAATTGCAAATATCAGGAAAGAAAGGGGGAACATTGCTACATACCATGAAAGTATTTAAATACTAATAGGGGAAAATTACAAAGAATTTTTTTTAAATGGTACACTTTTTAAACGGTACACTTTTTTTAAACGGTAGACTCAAGAGGAAACAGATAACATGAATAGTCACGAATCAAGTCCTGGATAAGAAATAGTCTTAGATTAAGAAAATTAAATTTGTGAGAAAAATATTCAGGAGAAAAAATGTACTATTGGTTCAGAAGATTTCTGCAAATTTTACCCAACATATAGGAGAAATACTGAGGATGATTTCAGCAATGGTAGAGTAAAAACCTTCAAAAACCTGCTGTTCTGTAAAAACACAGGAAACTGGCAAAATTGCCAAAATTAATGTTTAAGAGAAATATATATCTAAGAAAAATGGCTGAATTTTGGTAAGAATGGTGAGATTCATGGCATTTAAATTTTCCCTATTTCATCCCCCAATCAGCACTCTATAGTAATGTTGAAAATGTAATCACCAGATGGGTTCTTCATGCCCACTGCACAATGACCACGGCATCGCCGTAAAGAAACAGTTTAATTGACATGAGGCCGGTCAAGCCACACAGGAGACAGAGTTAGTACTCAAATCCATCTTATTGTAGGCTAACAGGATAGGGGCTTTTCAAAGGTAGTTTGGGGGAATGGGTGGATGTGACTAGCCAATGGGTGCTTGCTGCTGATTAGTTATGTTGGAGAGGAAATCATAGGAAGTGGAAGCTGTTCTCTTGTGCTGAGTCACTTCGGGGTGGGGCAAAAGAGCCATGGTATGGTGGGTCTATGTGGATCCATGGGTGTCAGACATGCAAAAAATGAAAAGATATCTCAAAAGGCCAATCTTAAGTTCTACAATAGTGATGTATCTGCAGAAGTAATTCGGAAATTTGCATATATTTTGACCTCCAGAATAATGGCTGGCAACTGTTTATGTCTACATCATAACAGAACTCAGGCTTCTCTCCTCCTTCTAGTCTAATGGTCTCCCATTAACTTTATAAATGGGGGTTGAGCTTCGGGGAAGGGCCATTATCATTTAAACTATAAACTAAATGTCTCCCACAGCTAGCCCAGCCTAAGCCCAAGAATAATTAAAGCAGGTTGAAGGCTAAAGACACAACGAGTAATGCTAGGTCAGATCTCCCCCATAGCTGTAATTTTCCCACCGCTGTACTTTTTGCAAAGGCGTTTTCAAAAACTAACAGCTTCACCATCATTGTAGCCACAAAAACTAGAAAAGTAGCAGGAACCAGAGGGGAATAATGTGTTTCAATCTCCCCCAAAAGTTACCAAACCAAAAAATATTCATTATTTGACCTGTCTTGCAACTTTATGGAAAAAAGCCCAGGCATGGGTTTGACCTGACTCAGAGCTTACTCAATATGAACAGCCTTTGCCTGAAACCCTTATCAGAAACAATCAGAGCCAATCATTTATGCCACTCATTTATTATTGCATCTGTTTGAGACAACGGTAACAGTTTGGGCAAACAAGAACCTGACCAAAATATTGAAAGAAAAGCTGAGCTAAACCAGCTAAACCATGTAGAGATTCCTGACACGGAGAAAGTATAAACTAATAATTGCTTTAAGCCACTAAATTTTGAGTAATTTTAAAAAATGTAGCAGTAGATAACTAAGAGGGATCACATGGCTAGAATTTGAGGAAATATCATCTTAAAATAATGCAGTCTAGCTTCATTTCTGATAAACAGTCTTTTGTCACTATGCTCAAAGTTGACCTTTTATAATTTTATGAACTATACAACTTCTAAAAAGAAACACACGAGAAAATCTTTGTGACTTCTAAATGGAAATTCATAAAAGAAGTTTTGTGACTTCTACGGATATGACACAAGAGCACAAGAGCTTCGGTTTTCCAAAATATATTGTTAAGAGAATAAAAAGAATTCACAAATTAGGCGACAATGTGTGCCAGTCTCACACCTGATAAAATATTTATAATTAGAATATAGAGTTTACTTCCAAAACACAGTAATTGGGAAAAAATTTCCATTTTTAGAATAGGAAATAACTCATAAAAAGAGAGATGCAAATTAAAAGTACAATGAAGTACCACTATAAAACTATTAAAAGGAATAATTTTTAAAATTAACAATTTCTGATAAGGCTGCTGAGCAATGGGACTCTCATATTATCCAGTGAGAGTGCAAAATAGAATAACACTTTGAAAAATAGTTTTTCAGTGTCTTATAAATTTAAACATACACTTGCCACGTGCATCTGTAATCTCTCACATAGGTATTTGCCAAGTGAAATAACAAACTTTGTTTTTACAAAAACCCTTATGCAAATGCTTATCACAGTTTTATTTAAAGAAAACGTTGAAGCATTTCAGTGGTTTCAAATGGGGAAAGGATAAACAAAATGTGCATGTAAATGAAGAAATGCTATCTAATAATACAAAGGTACACACTACTGATAAATATTAACAGGGATAAATCTCTGGCTTTAGTTCATACACCTCAGAAACATGGCATAATCATATATTCAACCACTATACAAACTAGTGTTTTTAGTACAATGCACCGGGAATACCTTCACTTCCTTTCATCCTCTAGAGCAGAACTGCTCCACATGCCAAGAAAGTCTTATTTTTGGTCCCTGACTCCCAATGTTAGCTTTTCCAAGGATGCTAATAGAGTGTGGTAATGAAGCACTCTAGTTTTGTAGTTAAACTATTCAACCATGGCAGAAGTCTCTAACTCATTTATTTAAAAAATGTGAATTTAATGATAGCTTCTAGTCTTCCTTTTAGAATCAAATGAAATAATATATCAAAAGCATTTAGCACAGTTTTTGGTCCAGTTTAAATGGTAACTATTCTTATTATCATTAATAATCACATGCTGCATTTATCAATATAAAATTTCCTGATATAAATAGTTCACAAAAAGGCAAAAATAAGCACTTCAGATAAAGATAGCTATTAATGTAATCTATGCTGTCATCTCTATATGAATATATAAGTGTATCAATATATAAATATATGAATCAATAATATTCAAGATATTATCTCAAGAGTATGCACATTACACATGGAAGTTGAACTGCAGCTTCTCAGAAGAGCTTATTATTAAGTGCCTCAATTTTTGTAATATCTAACGGATAATGCAGGTGATTCTTGGGTATATCACCCTAGGACAGTAAGAGAAAATGATTATATATATAGATAGATAGATAGATACAGATATAGCTAGATACATAGATAGATAGACATTAGAAACAGTTACAAGCTAAACACAAATCAAACTAAAACAATAACTTTTATCACATCCTTAATGTGATGAATAGCTAGTGAAAACTAAATTATAAATTGTGAGTTAGCTGTACAAATGTGTTTTGTGTTTTGTATTTATATTTAACTTGTCATTGGTTTAAATTTTTTTTGTTTTTGAGCATAATGGGTCATTATTGATGTTACTGTCCTTATCTTTTCTTCTTTTTTTCTTTAATAGAAATGGGGTATCATCATGTTGCCCAGGCTGGTTTCAAACTCCTGGACTTAATCCTTCTGTCTCAGCCTACCAATGTGCTGGGATTACAGGCATAAGCCACTGCATTCGGCCCAATACAATTATATAGCCTTTATAATTGCTTTTTAGTTTCCTTTTAAAAAAAATATTATTAGGTATATTCAAATATTATTCAAATATAATTGACAGATAAATAATTGCACATATTTAATGTATATAATTTGATGAACTAGGACATATGCAAACATCCATGATACCACTACCGCAATCAAGGTAATTCATATGTCTGCCACCTCCCAATATCTTCTTGTATCTCTTTGTTTTTTGTTGTTTTTGTTTGTGTTTTTTACTTTTGCTTGCTTGTTTGTTTGTCTGTGGTAAGAACACAACATGAGAGATCAATCATCTTAAAAATGTTTGAAGGGCACAACACTGTATTTTTAACTACAGCACAATGTTGTACAGCATATTTCTGAAATGTATTTATCTAGCACAACTGAAATTTATACACATTGAAAAATAACTCCCCATTTACCCCATCCTCCCACCTCTAGCAACCACTATTGTATTTTCTGCTTCTATTACTTTGACTGTAATAGATGTCTCTTATTATTGGAATTACACAGCATTTGCCATTGGATGACTGGCTTATTCCACTTAGTATAACCTTCTCTGCATTCATCATCTTGTTGCGGATGACACGATTTCCTTCTTTTTAAAGACTGAATAATATACCATTGTATTTATGCCACATTTTCTTTATATGTTCATCTACTGATGGATACTTGAGTTGTTTCCATATCATGACTATTGTGAACAATGTTGCAAATAACATAAGAGTGCAGCTATCTTGTCTATTTCAATTATTTTGAATAGGTATCCAGAAGTGAGATTGCTGGATCATATGGTAGTTCTATTTTTAATTTTTTAGAAAATTCCTTATTGTCTTCCATAGCTGCTGCAACATTTTACATTCCCACTCAACAGTGTAGAAGAGCTCCAATTTTTTCACATTGTTTTCAACATGTGCTACCTCATTTAAACTGATAGTTGAACTAACTGGTGTGAGATGATATCTCATTTTAGTTTTGATTTGTGTTTCTCTGATAATAATGTTGATTTTTTTCATATGCATGCTGGCTATTTGTATATGTTGTTTTGAAAAATATCTACTTAAGTCCTTTGCCCATTTTAAAATTGAATTATCATTATTATTATTTGCTATTGAGTTGTAAGAGTTCCTTACATATTTTGAAAATTAACTCCATATTGAATATATAATTCTGAAATATTTTCTCCCAGTCCATCGGTTACCATTTTATTATTTTGATTGCTTCCTATATTGAGTGGAGCTTTTTAATTCATTGCAGTTCCACTTACCTGTTTTTGCTTTTGTTGTCTGTGCTTTTAGTGTCATATTCAAAAAAGACTTATACACTGAAAACAGCAAAACACTGATGAAATAAATTAAAAGAGACACACTTAAATGCAAAGATATCCATAGTCATGGCATGGAAGACTTTAATATTATTAAAATGTTCATACTACACTATGTGATCTATAGATTTAATATTATTAACATAAATATTCCAAATATGCTATATTTTGTATAGAAAATTTTAAAAATATCTAAAATTCATATGGAACCACAAAAGACCCAGAAGAGCAAAAGTAATTTTGAGAAAGCAGAACAAAACTGATTCTCATTTCAAAATATATATGTGATAAAGCTACAGTAATTAAGACACGATGGTACTATAAAAAATACAGACCTATACATCATGGAACAGAATAGAGGGCCCAGAAATAAACCTACACAAATACAGACAACTGATCTTATACAAGGGTGCCGAGAATACACAATGAGGAGTGAATAGTCTCTTCGACAAATATTGTTGGAAAAACAGACTATCCACATGCAAAATAATGAAATTGGACCAGAATTACCTTACATCATACACAAAAATGAACTCAAACTGTAACACAAACTTAAAGACATGAAACTGTAAAACTTCTAGAAGAGAACACAGGAAAAACTCTTTTTGACATTGATAATTTGCTGCCTTGTTAATGATGACTTTAAAAAGCAATCATCCATTATTTCTAATGGGGTAATCAAATTTGTATCTCAAGACACAGTAATGGTAAGAATCAAAGTCACTGTCAACTGTACATAAGCAACTTGAGGCTTGCACATGGATTTATATGATTGGTAAAAACAGAGGTAAAGTGATTCAACTTGCATAGTACCTCTATAAGAAAAATAAACTGGCCGGGTGCAGTGGCTCACGCCTGTAATCCCAGCACTTTGGGAGGCCGAGGTGGGCAGATCACGAGGTCAGGAGATCAAGACCATCCTGGCAAACATGGTGAAACCCCGTCTCTACTAAAAATACAAAAAAATTAGCCAGGTATGGTGGTGGGTGCCTGTAGTCCCAGCTACTCAGGAGGCTGAGGCAGGAGAATGGCATGAACCTGGGGGGTGGAGATCACGCCACTGCACTCCAACCTGGGTGACAGAGCGAGACTCCATCTCAAAATAAATAAATAAATAAATAAATTATGATTCTAGGTTTATGTTGAGGAACACCTCTTGAATTGTACCCATACTGATGCAACAACACTGTTGCTACAGCACTAAATGGGTTTTGATTTAAAAAAATATGTGTATGCAGAAATAATGACTAAGGCATGGGGATATAATAAAATAAATGAATAAAAATAAACAAAACCATATACCAAAGCCTAAGGCACTGTTATCTATTAAAAGTTTCTGTTACTACGGTGATATGGTTTGGCTGTGTCCCCACTCAAATCTCATTTTAAGTTATAGCTACCATAATTCTCACCTGTCGTAGGAGGGACCAGGTGGGAGGTAATTGAATCATGTGGTCAAATCTTTCCCATGCTGTTCTTACAGTAGTGAATAAGTCTTACAAGTCTGATGGTTTTCTAGAGGGGAGTTCCCTGAATACATTCTCTTGCCTGCTGCCATGTAAGACCTGCCTTGCTTCCCCTTCACCCTCTGCCATGATTGTGAAGCCTCCACAGCCATGGGGAACATGAGTCCACTAAACCTCTTTTTTTTTATAAATCACCCAGTCTCAGGAATGCCTTTATTAGCAGCATGAGAACAGACTAATACATTAAATTGGTACTGAGGTAGTGGGGCATTGCTGTAAATATACCCCAAAATGTGGAAGTGACTTTGGAACTGGGTAACAGGCAGAGTTGGGAAGAGTTCGGAGAGCTCAGAAGAAGACAGAAAAATGTGGGAAAGTTTGGAACTTCCTAGAGGCTTGTGGAATAGCTTTGACCAAAATGCTGACAGTGATATGAACAAAAAAGTCCAGGCTGAAGTGGTCTCAGATGGAGATGAGGAACTTGTTGGGAACTGGAGTAAAGTCATTCTTGCTATGCAAAGAGACTGTTGGCATTTTTCCCATGACCTAGAGATCTGTGGGAGTTTGAACTTGAGAGAGATGACTTATGGTACCTGATGAAAGAAATTTTTAAGCAGCAAAGCATTCAAGAGGAAGCAGAGCAAAACTGTTTGGAAAAGTTGCAGCCTGATAATGTGAATATAAAAGAAAATCTCATTTTCTAGGGAGAAATTTAAGCCAGTGCAAAAATTTGCATAAGTAATGATGGGCCAAATGTTAATCACCAAGACAATGAGGAAAATGTCTGCAAGGTATGTCAGAGACCTTCATGGAAGCCCCTCCCATCACAGACCCAGAGGCCTGCGAGGAAAAAATGGTTCTGTGGGCTGGGCCCAGGTACCCTCTGCTGTGTGCAGCCTAGGGACTTTGCGCTCTGTGTCCCAGCTGCTCCAGCTGTGGTTAAAAGGGACCACAGTACAGCTGAGGCCAAGGCTTCAGAGGGTGCAAGCCCCAAGCCTTGGCAGTTTCCACATGGTGTTGAGCCTGTGGGTGCACAGAAGTCAGGAATTGAGGTTTGGGAACCTCTGCCTAGATTTCAGAGGATGTATGGAATTGCCTGGATCTCCAGGTAGAAGTTTGCTACAGAGGCAGAGCCCTCATGGAGAACCTCTCTTAGGGCAATATGGAAGGGAAATGTGGAGTTGAAGAATCCACACAGAGTCTGCAGTAGGGCATTGCCTAGTGAAGATGTGAGAAGGGGGCCACCATCCTTCCTACCCCAGAATGGTAGATCCACCAACAGCTTGCACCATGCACCTGGAAAAGCTGCAGACACTCAACACCAGCCTTTGAAAGCATCCAGGGGGGGTGCTGTCCCTTGCAAAGCCATAGGGGCAGAGCTGCCCAAGGCCATGGGAGCCCACCTCTTCCATCAGCATGACTTAGATGTAAGACATGGAATCAAAGGCGATCGTTTGGGAACTTTAAGGTTTAATGACTGCACTATTGGATTTTGGACTTGCATGGGGCCTGCAGTCCCTGTGTTTTGGCCAATTTCTCCCATTTTGAATGGGTCTATTTACCCAATACCTGTACCCCCATTGTATCTAGGAAGTAACTAACTTGCTTTTGATTTTACAGGCTCATAGGCAAAAGGGACTTGCCTTGTTTCAGATGAAACTTTAGACTGTGAACTTTTGAGTTAATGCTGAAATCTTTGGGGAACTATTGGGAAGGCATGATTGGTTTTGAAATGTGAGGACTTGAGGTTTCGGAGAGGCCAGGAGTGGAATGATTTAGTTTGGCTGTATCCCCACCCAAATCTCATCTTGAATTGTAGCTCCCATAATTTCCACCTGTCATGGGAGGGACCAGGTGGGAGGTAACTGAATCATTGGGTGGGTCTTTCCATTGCTATTCTAGTAGTAGTGTATCAGTCTCACAATATTTGATGGCTTCATAAAGGGGAGTTCCACCTGCTGAACTCATTCTCTTGCCTGCCACCATGTAAGACATGTGTTACTTCTCCTTTACCCTCTGCCATGATTGTGAGGCCTCCCTAGTCCATGTGGAGCCCTCATGGAGAACCTCTGTTAGGGCAATGTGGAAGGGAAATGTGGAGTTGAAGAACCCACACAGAGTCCACAGCAGGGCATTGCCTAATGAAGATGTGAGAAGGGGGCCACCATCTTTCCTATCCCAGAATGGCAGATCCACCAACAGCTTGCACCATGTACCTGGAAAAGCTGCAGACACTCAACACCAGCCTGTGAAAGCATCCAGGAGTGAAAATTGAGTGAAATTTCAGTGGGTTTACTTTCTCCCATTTGGATATCTTTTTTTTTTTCTAATAATGACAGAAAACTAAGTTACTTTATTATGTAATAGTAGTTTACGTAATGGCCAATAGTTACAATGAATGAAGCTAAAGTAATATTATATAGTTATTAGCATGAGGCCGGTAGTGTTATCTTTGTATATTGGAGACAAAATAAGGAGAGGGAGTAAGACAGAGTCCATATTCATATATTACAAATGAAATACTGAAACAATCCAACCTAGAACAATGGCAGTATAAACTTTTGGGGTCTAATTTCACTACTAAAAAGTATAAAAACTGCTGCTGCAAAGTTTGGCACATTAAGGTCGTTTTATTATTTTTTTAAGTGTTCCAGAAAAGCTTTAATACATGTTGTCAAGACTGAAAGACTCTTCTTTAAATTATCACTTGAAACCAGAGATACCCTATACTACTGAGTTGTATGTTGGCTGAGAGTTGTAGGATAAAGCTGTTTATGATGACACAACCTTTAAAAGGGTTTGTCTTTGTCAAACAGAATATGTCTATTGAAATATATAAATTTGAATGACTCACTATCTTACAGTTCACATATTCTAAGATGTACTTTCCATATATAAAGAGTACTAAGTGCTCTTCTACCAAAGAGAATTAAAAAACAAACAAGCACCCCTCTCTATTGCCCCAGTGTCTTTCTTTGTCCTCTTGATAAGTGTTTCTTCTGTTTTTTCACTCTCTTCTAAAGAACTATCAAAGTTTTCTTGTTAAAAGCACAATTTTGTTGTATTATGTTCTTTTTTAGGGACTTTCACTGAATTGCTGTTTTTACAGATAAATCATCAACCCTTTACAGTGAGATGAAAGATCATTCACACAACGCCTCAATCTTTCTTTTCTTTGACATTTCCCAACATTGTTTTTTCAACACGAGCTATCCTATGTGCCAGACATTGTCATTGGTTTACACATTTGTTTGCACCTTTTCCTCCCCATTTAATGTTCTTGGAAGTTAGGATATTTTGATTCAATGAAAAAGAAGTAGCTTAAATTTCTGCTTTTGTCAGGTCCTTTCTCATTCTTTTAGAAATAATGGGTATTTTGCTTTAAATTCACAACTTATTGTTAATATCTCTGTTATGACACTAAGCATATTGGATTGGATTGCCATCACTAATTTACCCACCTGTGTTCTTCATTATACTGTGAGTTTCTTGAAGATGAAAAATTTTATTATCTAATTGTATTTCCAGATCTAGCACAATTCTTTGAACATACTAGGTGTTTATTCAATATTTATTAAATTTTAAATTTGTGTTAAATGTTTAGGTATGTAGGAGGGGAGGGAAAATGGTTAGGAATATAACCCTAGATAAATATCTATTGTTTTATTAATAATCTATTAAAGATACATGTACATAGTTAAAAGATGAACGTATTTGTAGTATTACGTATAAAGATTATTTGATTAACAAAATCTGAATGAAAGAAGAACATGATTAATTTTACCTTATGATTGTTTTTTCAAATATTTCCCATTATTCTAATGCTTCATAAACAAGTGTTTGCCATGGTTTTATCAAGTGCTGTTTTATATATTTTCGTTAAAAATCTTAGATATTTGCTATTGATACAAAGCCCTATGATTTAAATTTGTGATAATGAATGTTACTTCCTAAAAGGTAAAGATTTGTATTGTAATAGCTTCCTCATATGATAATTTAGAAAATATTAATATATTGCTTCCTGTAGAACAAGCAAAAGTATTAATTTTTTGGTCCATCTAGTAATCATTTGTCTACAGCTATACACCAGTTGTTACTAAAAAGAAGGTGGATTACTTTTCACAGAAAGTTGACAATGAATAATTTGATATTAAATTTGAAGTGAATTTGCAAACGTGTCAGATGAAATAAGTTGGCCATATGCACCATATGGTCTTGGAAAGGTTGCTGGTGCACAGGTACTAAGGAGGAAGTCCTGAAAGTCTTATCTTTCACTGGAAGAACTATATCAGCTACTGCTGCAAGAGATTCAACTATGCAGAACATAAGTATCTTAAATAATTGGAATCAGATCATGGTTGTAAGACATCTTACAAAAATCTCACTTAAGGCTGGAGGCATAATTATCTGTTTATGGCAAATCAGAGAAAATGAAAGGACAAATGCCATAGTAGAAAGGTTTCAAGCCAAGATACATAAAATAAACCATACATATCATATTATAGACAGTGACCATAGAAATGAGTTAATATCAAAATTGTGAGATAGCTGCTGTTTAAAAAGAAAAAATAAAGAAAGGAAAAGGAAAGAAAGAATGAAGGAAAGAAGGAAGGAAGGAAGGAAGGAAGGAAGGAAAGAAGGAAGGAAGGACGGAAAGAAGGAAGGAAATAAGTTTGATTCAAAGCTTGACCCAAGTGCAATTTTGGGAAGATTATCTGTTTTATTCAAACCTGGCATAAGCAGCAACATTTTACATTCTGCTGAAAACAAAGGGCATTGTTACTTGCTCCTGAGGTAAGGCTTCTTTATCTAACTTTATTGTATTAGCAACTATAAGAGAATGTGAAAGTTCAAATATTTTACCTTTTTATTCCTTCAGTGATTTTAGGTTTGTTTCATTGTTCCTATCCTGTGGGTTGGGTCACTATATAAAGATAGATTATACTCAGTAATTTCTTAAAAATTTTGTATGAGTTTATTTACATAATAGATCTTATTGGTGTTAACTTCCTTTTCTCTAGAGAGCAAACTAGACAAATGGTTCAGATATAATATAGATCAAAGCAAATATATTGTTTGCTGTTGGCTAGAGGCCAATAATTTAAAGGCTAATATGTCAGAAACTATGCTAGTACAAGTAGATTTCATCAGTATATGGCCTAAAATGTAAACATTCATTATGTATTAAACAGTATAATCTTATCCAAATAGGTTCTTCATACTCATATTTTACCTTGTTCCCTGACACAAATATCTAGGGCTTCCATTAATAAGGGTCTGATATGATTTGCCTCTGTGTTCCTGCTCAAATATCATGTCAAATTGTAATCCCTTATGTTGGAGGTGGGGGGCCTAGTGGGAGGTGATTGGATCATGGGGAAAATTTCCCCTTTGGTGCTGTTCTTGTGATAGTGAGCGAGTGATTGCAAGATCTGGTTCTTTAAAAGTGTGTATCACCTCTCATCCCTTCCACTTCCTTCTGCTCCAGGCATGTAAGATGTGACTGCTTCCCTTTTGCCTTCCATCATGATTGTTAAGTTTCCTGAGGCCTTTCCAGAAGCAGAAGCCTGCATAGCCTTCAGGACTGTGATCAAATTAAAACTCTTCCCTTCATCAATTACCCAGTTTCAGGTATTTCTTTATAGCAGTGTGAGAATGGACTAATATAGGGTCTCTTTCCATCAGCCATCAACTTTTAACTACATTTTATATTTAGAGGTGTAAATACTCAGCTTCTTTGGAGAATACCTAATTATGGGCTCCTATAAGTCATGCAAATTGAAGACAAGTAGACATACCTTGTTTTATAGGGGAGAAAGGTGTCAGAGATTGTTTTATATACTTTTTCCAAGGCTGTCTCTCCCAAAACTCTTTTCCATGCTGTGCTCCATATTGGTAAACTAGCATAACAGTAGGAAGCGTCCTGGGAGAAAAGCCATTTACCGATCCTCTTTTGGAATTTGGTCTTACAACATTTCAAATGAATGGATATGATACTGACAGAACTTTGGGCAATAAAATATAACAAGTGTCTCAAAGAAAAACAAACATGAGTAAGATATTTGGATTGGTGACCTTGGCTACAGAGTAACATTCAAACAGACTTTGGGCCGCTAATGTTCTGAAACAATTAGGTGGAGGTCAAAAGCTCACAAATATTCAGGAAACTCCACTTGAGAGTATGAATATAAAGTAGGATCCTGTAGGCTTAGAAGCCTAAATGTGGAAGACAGTGGCAATACAAAGCTGAGAGAATAAGATTAATTTAAAAAGAAAACCCAATGTAATTAAATGAGATAGAAGCAGGAGGTGTACCAGTGGGCCTGCGTCCACCTTTCTTAGATATAAATACTTCCTTAGTGGTAACAGTAGCAGTGAACAAAGAGAACTCCTCCAAAGCTATTCATGGCTGTTTAAACAGCATTTACCCAGAACGTCACATCCCAATGTTTCAGATTTCTAGTAAAAATTTTGTCATTTTTCAGCTTCAAATCATCTAAGTCTGTGTACTGATTTCAGGGCAAGTGACAGGAAATAATGGAACTTGCCCTTTGCATAAAAATTAGCTTCAGGATTCCCTTAACACTCAAGAGATCTAGCAAGAACTTCAACAGGTATATGCTGGACTTCATCCAAATCTATACATGTTCATTACTATGCATAGAATCTCTAAACAATATAGCACTTCAAAAGTGTAACACTGTGCATTGCATTTAATGAGAATAAAAAAGAGAGAAGTCAATAAGATAGATATTATCAAATAAATGTTTGAAACAATATACTTAATGAAAGATTTGGGCAGATAGTGAAATATTCATGAAGAAGCCTGAATCTTAGATGGGTCCTGATTTAGAAAATATGATTGAGAAAAGTTGCAGAAATGTGGATCAACACTACTTATTTAGGAGAGAAAAAACAGACCAACTGGCTAAATCAGATGGCTTGTAAAATAATAAAATAAAACTGACAGAAGTTACCTAGGCATCCAAATATATTTGAACCTTATATGGATGGGTTTAAAAGGTAGCATTCAATATGGTCCACAGAATAAATACGTATAAATGAATTACCAAAGTTGTGGGTGTTTTTCCCCCACACTGTTGGGAACTGACTCTAAGTACATTAGAAATTGATGGCATATGTCATCCAGTCTAGGCTTACAGTATTAATGAAATTAGTTGATGTGCTCAATGTGCATAAAAATGGTATTAAACACATACTCCCTCCCAGAAATACAGAATATCAATTTCATTGAACTTGGCATAATTCCATAAAAATCTAATTTAATATTTAAGGCTATCTAAAAGTCAGAAATAAAACACCCTATGTAAACAATGACCTCCAAAATTTGTATGTATAATTCCAGGTATGTATATATTGCTATAATTTTCATCACATCTAAGTATTTTTTCATGAGCATCTTCTTTATATATCAAAATATATCTATGTCATCTAGTAATAAAATCATCTAAATGTAAATAACCATTTCTCTATCAGATTTTTGTTCTCTCAGACTTAATTTTTTTATTCAGTTACTATTTTTGCCCTTAAAATGATATGTAAGGCAGAAGTTTCTCATAAAACATGTGCTCAAATATTTTTCCCCTTAGAAAAGTTTTAATAATGAGTAAAGTTGTATATTTTAAGAATTTTAAAGAATCATGGTATTAATATTATAGGCCCTTACATATAGATACATGTAGTATGCATTCATTTTATTTCATTAAAGGTGTGTGCTTCCAAAACAGTTACTAAGTTTTATTATATCCTACTGGAAATCCCTTTGTGTTATTTAATTTGTTTAATGGCATAATCATGTATTATAAGAACATGGGTCTAGAGCTACAGATATTTTTTAATTAACAGAATCTCTTCAGTCTTATTTCCACTCTTTCTATTCTACTCTAATTTTGAACCAGACTCTCATCTCCCACCTAAACACTAAGATTTGCAGTGGTTTTCTTGCTTTCAGGCATCCTTCACTTTGAAAATACAATGATCCTCTTTAATTATACTGTCTCAAGTCCTTTCATTGACTGAAGTATTTTAGTTATTCTGCAACAAGTGCAGGCATGTGTCTACCAATGTACTTAAACTTATATCTATGTCCTCAGTTGCCAAGGAAATGCTTATGAAACAATTTTTATTACAGACATCACTAATTTTGTTGATTCAACATATCACAGAAAAAAACTTCATGAAATACAGTAAAAAGGAATTACTAGACAGTAAAATGTAGAAACGAAGATTTAAAAATACAAAGTCATTTAAATTATTGTGTTCCACAGATAAGAAGTAAGTCCAACAAATTTCCATAAAAATCAATAAACTCATACTCTCAATTTCTGCACTCATTTTGTCACAGAGCAGCAGTTAAAAGTTTTCAGAGTGGCTCTGATCATTGGACCACATTTTGAGTAGCAATACATTGAAAGGTATGCAAAGCCACAGAACGATCTCCCTGAATAATGGCCATTAGTAAAAAAACTTTTTGAATAATTGTCACTAATTTTCACACTTCAAAGTATTGCCACTTAGCATCTAAACTATATTATAAAATATCTATGGTTTTTCTCTGTATGGGTATAATAAACTAGAAGAGAAGGCATTTTTAGAGTTAGTGAGTAAATAGTAAAGTTTTATTTTTATTTATTTAGGAACCTAATATCAGATACAGCGGGGTTAGGTATGATATGATGGGACCAAGGCCACATTACAGCCTGGTCTTTATAAGCAAAATAGGTCAACTGCAAAAGTAGGGCAGGTAGCCAATATGTGCTAGAAAAATGAGCAAAATTAGAATCATGGAACAATTAATACCCACTGAACAAAATATGTATGCAATTCAGTATCAGTTTAGATAATACAGGCAAAAATCTATAGGTTCTAAAATCATATTGATCTGAATATGGTTCAGTTTTATCTATATTTAATTTCAAATTTTTCCCTCTTCAAAACCAAAAGATTTCTGAGACCTATGTAGCAGCATTATATAATGAAGTGGAGCACTCTTTGGAATTCCGGCAGATAGAATTGGAAGACAAAACAGAGCTTTCTCTTTCGTTACCTATGAACATGTCAGGAGAACAGCATTAGAGTTTAGTGTTGAGGAGAGGTTGATTTTTAGAGCTCTATGACTACTGGAATTACTGTATAAATTAGTTCCTTGTACTCATTGACAGTGAGGTAGAAGACATTCTGATTCTCCAAAGCAAAAATAAGCTATATGCATAAGCTGTGCCTTACCTGTCTCTAAAAGTACAAGGAGGGTAGAAAGCAAACAGCCTTATAAGGGGTTCCACAGTAAGCCTGCCACAGTATGCCAAGTCAAGAGAAGAAGAGATCTGCTAGCCTCTTCCCACCTGTGGATTTCTCACTACAAATTTCTTCAAACAACTGCTTTTAAATTCCAGTTAGCTAAGTGCAGTTTGAATGCAACAAAATTAACTGTTTGTTATAACATTAAGCCGATACTCTTCAGAGGCATATAAAAGAGTACAGTCTCAGCAACATAACTTTTACAGAATCCATATTACAATCCAAAATGACTTTATATATGGAACACAAGGAAAATGTGAATTATTCTCAAAAGAAAAGGCCATCTGAGATAACACAGACATTGGAATTAAACAATATTTTAAGGTGGCGATTATAAATATGCTCAAAAATGTGTAATAAAACATACTCACAGTGAAAGAAGATAGAAAATACTTGCCAGATATATTAATTATGAAAAAAACTTAGAAACCTTAAATGGAAACATTTAAATTGAATAATGCAATATCTGACATAAATAGTTCATGGATATGCTAAAGAACAGAATGGGGAAGGCAGAGAAAAGCATCAGTTAACCTGGATATACATTAATTGAACTCATCCTATTTCAAGAACAGTGAAAAAACTGGAAAAATAAATAAACAGTCTCACTGTAGGTTAATATCAGAAACTATAATATGCATGTAATTGGAGTCTCTGAAGAAGAAGAGTAAGAGAATAGGGCAGAAAAAGCATTTGAAGAAATAATCTCCATATTTTCTCCATTTATTTAAAGATATAAACTTGTGGCTTCAATAAGGCCAGTGAACTCCAAGCAACACATATATGAAGAAAACCACACCTAGGCACATCATAATCCAATTGATGAGATCCAAAGATAAAGAGAAAATCTTGAAGGCCAAAAAAAAAAAAAAGAAAAAATACCAATATATTATATAAGAGGCGACTGCAACTTGGCTGACCACTTGCTCCTTCTCAGAGACTATAGAGGCCATAAGACTATGAAACAATAGCTTTGAAGTGCTAAAAGATACAAAAGTAATTATATAAACCAAGATCATAACCAAGAATTTTATATTCCACAGAAATATTCTTCTAGAATGAAAGATAAATAAAGACGTTTCTGGTAAAAGAAATCTAAGAAATGCTTCACTAGCAGACCTGCACTACCAGATATATTAAGGAATGTTCCTGAGGCTGCACAGAAATAATAATATATGACAATTAGGCTCTTCAGCAAAGAAAGGACATAAGAGAAAATGATGCTGATATTTGTCGCAAAAATTAAAATTTTTGTTGGACAGGTAATATAACATCCTGGTCCTTCTTCAAGGAAAAACTATTTCTAAGTTCCCCCAAAGCTGGCAGTGTTGTACAGAAATGGCCTTTAGTTGACAGCAACTTCTGGGGTCACTTCAGGTAGATATTCTTTACATGTAATTACTATTCAAGGTGGAGACATAAGTGTCTAGTCAGTTGTGAACACACAATAACCCTGATGGGCCATTTCAGCTTCAGAGCTCCTGATAGGGTAGGTTGGCCCTTCTGGGTCTGTGTTGCAGGTAGACTACTCCCTCTACGCAATTGTTTTGCCTCACCCTCCTTCTATAGGTGTTATTCCAAGGAACAATACCTGAGAAATGTAACGTACACTAAAATATAATTAAAATAAAAGAAAATATGCCCTTTAAGGTAAAAATCATTGGACAGGATAAAAGGACATTGGGTCATGATAAAGTATATAATTTATGAAGAAAACATAGTAGTTAAAAATCTGTATGCAAACATCAAAGCAGCTAAAGACTTTTTTTTTAAAGTTTAGAACCGTAAGGAGATCTTTCTAAAATTTCAATTTTTTTAGTAGGCTTCTATAAGTATCATTCATAACTGTATGGATATATTAGAAAAAATGTTAAGATAAATTTAAAATTTGGTTATATATTTAGAAATTACACACACACAAACTCATATATATATATACAGTCATGCATCACTTAATGATGGGGAAACTTTCTAAAAAATGTGTTGTTGTGTAAATATAGTAGGATGTACCTCTACAAACCTAGATGGTATAGCCTACTACATGCCTAGGCTATAAGGTATAGCCTATTGCTCCTTGACTACAAACCTGTACAGCACGTTACTGTATTGGCTTCTTTAGGCAATTGTAATACAATGGTAAATATCTGTGTTCTAAACCTATCTAAACATAGAAGAGGTAAAGTAAAAATGCAGTATTTTAATTTTATGGGACCACTGTCTTATTCACGATCTGTCTTTGACCCAAACATTGTTATGTAGAGTATGACTGTGTATATATATATACATATATATGTGTATATATATATACACATATATATGTGTATATATATATAGTGTGTGTGTATATACATATATATATATATATATGTATCCCTTTTATTACATATGCCTATATATGCTTTACTGGGAAAAAGAAGTAATGATTAAATAGAAAATTTAATACTTGTAAGCTTGAAAACTTATAAGTAAAAATTTAAAACTTCTAATCAAGGAAGATTTAGAAAAATTATAAGTAATGATGAATTGTGACTGATTAACATTTCCCCTGAAGCTGTACAAATTGACCTTGACTTTTAAAACATGCAAGAAAGCAAAACTAAGAGCAATCAATCCAATACAAAACGTAGCTTGTATTTAGATATTTATTTAACTACAACTGTATAGTTAACTAAATGTACATGAGACTAAACTGACAGTCTGCCAGATAGGTCCTTCTTGTCTTCAACATCATTCAGTCCCAGTATTGCATTTCCTTCAGTGATAACAAATTAAATGTGCTGCTTCCTCCTGCGCTGCAAGAAGTCTCCTGCCTGGTGTGAACATCATTTGGCATTAATTAAGACTAACTATTTCACCAGAGATCTAGCAGTTCTATAAAAACTTTAGTTCACAGCTGTCATGTGGAATAAGCTACCAGTTGAAATTTCTGCTTCTACTTAAAAATATCACTAACTTTAAATTTGTTCAGATATAATCAGCAAATAAATAAATCTGATTTCATTTAGTGAATGTAAACAGGTGCATCATCAAAAACTAACAATGGGTAATAGTTTCAAATGATTGATACAATAGGAAGATTTGGGAAGATTATGATAGAAGAACATGATTTTATTCCAAAAAAGTAATGAAACTATTGAAATCATAACATATAAATAAGGTAACTTAAAGAGAAAAGCTAAAGATTGTTTTGCTTAGTTATGTTTTTAATTTTTAACTTAAGTTAAAGAACTGTATCAACATGCTGTATTTATGCTACTTTCTTAACATGCGGCTACTATACCTAATAATGTATTCTGTGTAAAGTACTAGGGATACAAATAATAGAAATATATTGTCCTGATCTTTAAGATTCCACTGTTCAAATAAACCAGTGGTTTTAATTCTGTCTGGTACTGTAATCATCTAGGATAGAGTGGTGGCCTATAAAAATATAGATGCTCAGGTTACAACCTAGACCAATTAAATAAGAATTTCTTAAGATAGAGCTGAGAGAATGCTATGATCTAAAATATTTAAAGATTATTTCAATGTATGCAGCCCACATAAAACACACCTTTTAGAAAAACATTTTAAATGTAAAATAAATTTTAAGATATTTTCTAATAAAACTTTAGGTTAAATATTTAGAAATTTCTAAAATATCTAGCTTTTATTTGATCTTAATGTAAAACAATCAGTATACTCTAAGGCTACAAAATTCATCCCTTACTAAATTTGACAGAAACAAAAAAAATAGTGAAAAAAGATCTGTAATTTAGCAATAAGAACACATTATTATTCTTGTTATTGTGTCATTGAATATAACATATATAGTATGACATATAAAACATGCACTGATACTAAGAACATGACTTGATTTTTTTTACAGTATGTTTACATGTGTATAACTACAAATCAGATAAAAAATATGGAATATTTCCAGAACTTGGCGAGTTTCACTTCTGCATTTTCCAGGCTATATCTCCCTCTACAGAAGTAATCACTAATATGACATCTATATTTATTAATTTGACTTTTATATAACAATATGTAATGAAATCATATAAATAGAATTGTACAGTATTCAGTATATAATTTTATATCTTGTTCTTTGTAACATCTTGTTTTTGATAGAATTTAAAAAATGTAGATAATTTTCAAATTGTCAAAAATAAAATTTAAATATCAGTATTAATTTTTTTAAACTTAATATTCATTATTAAAAAAACTTTTCTTTGAGCAGTTAAATGTTATTGGCTGTGGAATTTTTCTTTGCATAAGCAATAGAAGTACATAAGGCAATAAAAGTGAATAATAGATCTTGACAAATTTATACTGTGGTGATAGATAAACATGAATAAAGCTGCCAATTATGCCTTCTCTCCCTCCAAAAGCAGATCATTTCTCTCTGAATCCGGGCTAGTTTTGCTACTTCTTTTGTTTATTGGAATGCAATAGAAAGGATGTTGTGCCAGTTCTGGCCTAAGTTCTTAAGGTCTTGCAGCTTTCCTCTTTACTAGTTTGTGCACTCTCTCTTGAATACCGGTCATTATATTGCAAGGAAGTCCAGGTAACTTGCTGAAAACAGAAGACTCATGGAAAGGCCCTGAAGAATGAGCCACACCACGGAGAGATGCCCCGTAGAAGAAAACTGAAGTGTGCTGGCTCAGCTCACAGTTGAGTGCAAACACATGCATTATCACTGTTAACTAATATGAAGCAGAAGAACCATGTATTCAACCCACAGAATTATGAAAAATAATACATTTGTGTTGTTTGGCTCCAATACATTTTAGAGTGGTTTGTTACACAAACAACAAATACCCATAGATGGCTGAAAAAGAAAAAATGCACTTGGAACTCACATGAAAGCAGTCATTCGCATTGTATTTAAGAGGAACATGGAATACTTTAAAATGCAGTAGAAACTTAAATTTCTGCAATAATTATTAAAATTTCATAAATAATAATATTTAGAAGAATGGGCCGGTATAATTTTTTAAGCAATTAAATAGCACATTTTTCTTCATTTGCTATTGATAAAAATTTATTGTATGTCAGCTTGCAACAGTGTTCCCAGTTCTTTGCATCCTTCTATTATTAGAATAATATATATCCATGCCCTTTGTACGTCCCATTAAAATGGAATTACTGCCTTTGTCCCTCTCTGGTTGTGTGGGTTTGATCATGGGATTTGCACTTGGTAATAGAATTTGAGTAGAATTAACATTAAGCCAGTTTCTAACTGAGGCTTTGAGATATATCATATTTCTACACACTTTTCTGGCACTTCTATGGTTTGATATAAGGAAAACATACTCTACATAGCCACAGATCAATAGCTGCTGTAAACCAAACCCAGATTTTCCCTGCTGAGTCCCGTAGTGCCTTAATCAAAATACCCAGGGAGCAAGAAAAATAATATCTGACTATATAAATTACTGAGGCTTTGAGGTTGTTTTTTCAGGGGAATGTAGGAGAGTTGGTAACTGACTAATACAAATTTAATCACGTCCTATGTGTTATTGCAATCCCTTCATAAAATTATACTAGTTTACAATCTTTAGAAATATCATAACCTAATTCAGAACATTATGAGAATGATCTTGATAACACAAGTTATACAATATATACATTTTGTATATATTGTATAAGCCAATATCGACAAATGGGATCTAATTAAACTAAAGAGCTTTTGCACAAATGACCTTTAAGGACACACGCAGTCTGAAACTGAAGGAACATAAAAATATATTCCATGTGAAAGTAAATCAAAAGACAGCAAGAATAGCTATACTTATCAGATAAAATAGACTTTAAGTAAAAAACTGTAAACAGAGACAAAAGAGATCATTATACAATGATACATGAGTCAATTCATCAAGAGAATATAACCACTATAAATATATATGCGCCCAACATTCAAACACCTAAATAGATGAAGCAAATATTAATAGATCTTTTTTTTTTTTTGAGACGGAGTCTCGCTCTGTCGCCCAGGCTGGAGTGCAGTGGCGCGATCTCGGCTCACTGCAAGCTCCGCCTCCCGGGTTCACGCCATTCTCCTGCCTCAGCCTCCCGAGTAGCTGGGACTACAGGCGCCCGCTACCACGCCCGGCTAATTTTTTGTATTTTTAGTAGAGACGGGGTTTCACCGTGTTAGCCAGGATGATCTCGATCTCCTGACCTCGTGATCCACCCGCCTCGGCCTCCCAAAGTGCTGGGATTACAGGCGTGAGCCACCGCGCCCGGCCATATTAATAGATCTTAAAGGAGAGATAAACTGCAATATAATAATAATATGGAACTTCAGTACCCTACTTTTCAAAATGGACAGATCATCCAAACAGACATTCAATAAAGAAATGATGGACTTGAACAACACTATATAGAAAAGTGACCTAACTGACACATACAGATTTTTCTACCCAACAACAGCAAAATTCACATTCTTCTCAAGTGTACACAAAACATTTTCCAGAATAGATCATTTGTTAGGACAAAAAATCCTAATAAATTTAATATGATTGAAATGACATCAAGTATCTCTTTTTACCATGATGGTATAAAAGAAGAAAACAATAACAGAAGGGGATTTAGAAAATTCACAGATATGTCCTGGAGAATCCCAACCTATTTCTCCAGGGATCACGTGCCCATTTTACTGGGATGGTCATTTAAGATCTTTAAAATGCCTTGACAGTTACTCAAACTTCAGTGTACTATAGAACTCTTCAGAAAAAAAAAAATAGAAATAACAAATGGAATTACAAACTAAAAATATAAAACCCTCAAACTTTCATGTCTAAAATATACTATTGAGGGCTTTATGAAAAATACACTCAACCACTTCTGTTTATTTTTTTTCTTTCCCTTACAAATTACTAACAAGCCAAATCATTTATGTAAGAATACCATCTTTAACACTAAAGACCTTATTGCAAGCAGACATGACAAAATAATATGTGGGGCTTATGAAATTCACATGCTGTTATTATCAATTGATAGTGGCCCACTTTCTTCAACATCCTTCTAAGTCATCCTTGTATTACCTAAAATCCAGAGACTGTCTTCTAGAAGATTCAGAGAAAGGTAGCCCTTGATCCCTAGTAATGGATGCTACCAGGTATTATCAAGAATAAGCACAGCAATAAAATTGCAAGGCAATAATTATTAGATGTATAATTTCCATGAATTCATGGATTACTGAAAACTGTTCTACCCTGAGACTTCAAACTTTAGAATAAAATGATTTTCATGAAGAAGCAGTATCCACCTAAGATGTTTCTGATTTAGTAGATCGCTGTGTGAAGTATTTAGCTTCTTCCTAAATCCAATGGAACAAAACCCAGGTTTAATTTTCATGTACTTACTTATTTCCCTCACTGTCTAATACTCCTATATTTAGTTCTGAGGAATTTTCATCTTGGAAATAAGAACTATACTCCAGCTTTTTTTTTTTTTTTTTTTTTTTAGCACGGTGTGATCTGGTGTAGAAATGAACTATCAACTCTTATCATCCATCTGTTAATACTTGTCTGTGTTGCAGTTCTCATATATATAATGCTCAGAGTCTCAAAGTTTGCTGTATATTTTTAATCACATCATACTATTTGATAAATGACCATTTGACAAATGTTCAAACACATCTGACACATATGCAGGTTAAAACTCATCACAGGCCGGGTGTGGTGGCTCACGCCTATAATCCCAGCACTTTGGGAGGCCCAGGTGGGTGGATCACCTGAGGTCAGAAGTTCAAGACCAGCCTGGTCCACATGGTGAAACCCCATCTCTACTAAGTATACAAAAATTAGCTGGGTGTGGTGGCAATCACCTGTAATCCCAGCTACTCGGGAGGCTGAGGCAGGAGAATTGCTTGAACTCGGGAAGTGGATGTTGCAGTGAGTTGAGATAGCGCCACTGCGCTGCAGCCTGGGCAACAAGAGCAAAAACTTCGTCTCAAAACAAACAAACAAACAAACAAAAAACTCATCAGAAACTCAATATGCTAGAACAATATGTCAGAGGTATATATATGGAATGAATATGTTCCCAGATTATTTTCTTAGTCTAGGATGAAAAATGACTTAAAAAGAACACCAAGAACAGAAACAAACATTTTACATATTACTCTGAGTGTAAAATAGTTATAAATACTTGGTTTTAAAATTTAGCATCATCTTTAAAGGCAGAATTTTCTCCTATCCTATGATTAAAAGGTTTTCCTTCTAAAATCTGAAAAAAATTACACTGGCCCATGTAGATCTGGAGATATAAACAGGAGGATAAATAGCATCTTTGTTAATAGCACAAACAATGTAAATGGTCATTGACAGGGGAATGAAAAAAATGTATCATTTACAGAGTACAGTTATATTTATCAGTAACAATGAGTGTGCCGCATGTAATAGACTATAAGAAAATTAGTGACACAATGTCATAGAATAAAAGCAAGTGATAGATATATGATGACTTCTTCATAAAATGCCTAAATGAGCAGAATTTTTTTTAAGTGTTACTACCAGAGCAGGGCAAGGAGCATTGAGAGATCTACAAAACTACTATTTTAAATAGGTTGACCAAAAAGACTTACTGCAGTAAAATTCACATAAAAACTTCAAGACTGTAAAGAAGTCAACCATTTGTCCATTTAAGAGGTGAGAGCTTCAGATAGAGGGAAAAGGTGAAGTGAAAGCCCTTAAAGGCATGTCCAACTACTGTCCAATTCAGATTTTCCATTGGAAATATTTTAGTCACACCACCACTTTCTCTGTGCTCTGGAGTCTCTCTCAAATTAGGCAATTACTACTTAAAATGTAATACATCATTTCCTGTGAAAAGCCTAACTTGAAATATAGAAACTCATATAGATTCTTCCCTTTTTTGCTTACTTCTAACAGAATGATTAGTATACTATTTACAAGTTTTGTTTTCTACTGTCTCTTCACATTTGAATCTGAGTACCTTTCAAGTGTTGAGTTAATCTCAATAACTGAATTTCTGTTATGCAGCACCATCCCAGCACATAGTAGGCAGTTGTTATAAGTTATCAAGAGAATGAATAAAAAACTAAGTAAATGATGAAAGAGAAATAAAATATTCTCAGGACATAATTATTGGATTAGGATAGGATATGTTAAATTACAAAGTACTCAACTTTAGTATGAGAAAAACCATAAAACACACACACACACATATATACACACACATATATGTATATATACACAAATTCAAATATATCACTGCACAGCCTCTACCATTATGCAGCCTACACAAAAGTAATAGAGGTAAGTATTAAGAAGTAATCATGCTACAAGAATAAATGTGTGAGCTATGAGGGAATAACAGGTGGCCTAATATGGACTAGGTTCAAGGAGAGGCTGTTATTAAAATGAAAAACTGAGAACTTAAGAGTGAATAGGACTTAGATGATGAATAGGAGAAAATGTGTTGCAAGGAATGAAAATAGCTGGTACAAATGCCCTAAGATCAAGTTTTACAAAATATAATAGGCAGAACAAATTTATAAAATGTACAAACATGCTAAATCATTGAACAGGTAAATATATGTTTTATACAATAAGGAAAGTTTAGCTTAAAACTGCATTTTTTATTCTTCATATATTTTTAATATTCTGTATTTTGTGGCTAAATGAGTAATGTCTCTAACGTTAACCAGAGCGAATTAAACAAACCAGCTCTGGCTCTTTATTTTTAATTTTGCCTTAAACAAAACTTATTAAAATTGCAATTGGGACAAATCAACTGTATTTCAAGAAATATGCATGCTAAAATGGAAAATAATTATTCAAAATACAAATCTTTTAAAAATAGCAAGTAATATTCAGATTTATTATTAAAATAAAAATAATATCTTTATAATTCATATTTATTTTAAAAAATGTGTCATTTTTCAGCATAAAAATGACCTCAAGTTGTTGACAAATAGTGACAAAATGAAACATGAACTCCACAGGGTTAACACTTCTGACTTAAGAAGCATAAATTTCTTATATTCAATGTGCAGAATGGAAATTGTCAGTGATGCACATTACCTTGTGGGAAAAGAATTTTTTTAAAAGCTCACTTCTAGCTTAAAGAAAAAGCAGGCACTGTATCATCAAATAATAACTGGCATAATAAAAATTCACAATAACTTTCCTGGAAAAGTACTTCTCAGTGATACAATGTCTGTCAGATATGTCAGTCATATGAAATGTTTAACTTACCAAGGTAAGTAAAGATTCTAAAAAAGAAAACAATCTATCTTGAATTATCCCACAGAAAGGATTAAAGATTACTTAAAAAACTTGTAAGAGTTTCCTTCTTATGCAGTTTGGTAAAATGTTAGAAAAGGAGGAAGCAAATCATTACACATTTTTAGCCACATTTTCTTTTCTGGCTCTATTTCCAATTAGATCATGTTAATTAAGAGGAATCATTTGTTCTAATATTTAACTGCAAGTTATTAGGACATTTTTCAGGACCCACTAGACTTTCCTTTTTTTTTAGAATAAGTCTTTATTTTTTTTATTATAATTTAAGCTGTGGGATACATGTGCAGAACGTGCGGGTTTGTTACATAGGTATACACGTGCCATGGTGGTTTGCTGTACCCATCAACCTGTCATCTACGTTAGGTATTTCTCCTAATGCTATGCCTCCGCTAGTCCTCCCCCTCCTGACAGGCCCCCATGTGTGATGTTCCCCTCCCTGTGTCCATGTGTTCTCACTATTCAACTCCCACTTATGACTGAGGACACGTGATATTTGGTTTCCTATTCCTGTGTTAGTTTCCTGAGAATGATGGTTTCCAGCTTCATCCATGTCTCTGCAAAGGACATGAACTCATCCTTTTTTATGGCTGCATAGTATTCTATGGTGTATATATGCCACATTTTCTTTATCCAGTCTATCATTGATAGGCATTTGGATTTGTTCCAAGTGTTTGTTATTGTGAATAGTGCTGCAATAAACATACGTGTGCATGTATCTTTATAGTGGAATGATTTATACTCCTTTGGGCATATACCCAGTAATGGGATCGCTGGGTCAAGTGGTATTTCTGGTTCTAGATCCTTGAGGAATCGCCACACTCTTCCACAATGGTTGAACTAATTCACACTCCCACCAACAATGTAAAATCGTTCCTATTTCTCCACATCCTCCCCAGCATCTGTTGTTTCCTGACATTTTAATGATCGCCATTCTAACTGGCGTGAGATGGTATCTCATTGTGGTTTTGATTTGCTTTTCTCTAATGACCAGTGATGATGAGCTTTTTTTCACATGTTTGTTGACCACATAAAAGTCTTCTTTTGAGAACTGTCTGCTCATATCCTTCACACACTGTTTGATGGAGTTGTTTGTTTTTTTCTTGTAAATTTGTTTAAGTTCCTTGTAGATTCTGGAATTTAGTGCTTTGTCAGATGAATAGACCACAAAAATTTTCTCCCATTCTGTAGGTTGCCTGTTCACTCTGATGCTAGTTTCCTTTGCTGTGCAAAAGCTCTTTAGTTTAATTAGATCCCATTTGTCAATATTGGCTTTTGTTGCCATTGCTTTTGGTGTTTCAGTCATGAAGTCTTTGCACATGCCTATGTCCTGAATGGTATTGCCTAGGTTTTCTTAGGGCCACACATCTACAATCATCTGATCTTTGACAAACCTGACAAAAAACAAGCAATGGGGAAAGGATTCCCTAAATGGTGCTGGGAAAACTGGCTAGCCATATGCAGAGAACTGAAACTGGACTCCTTCCTTATACCTTATAAAAAATTAACTCAAGATGGATTAAAGATTTAAACATAAGACCTAAAACCACTAGACTTTCTATTCTTGAACTCCTCTTGAGAACATATGTGTTTTTCTGCTGCAAGTTTATTATCAGCTATGTCCTTGTCCTTCTTCTAAATGGGGAAGGCTCAGTTTCAAGGTGATTGTTGCCACCAGACCTAGCTAGAGCTATTACTTTTCTTCTTGATGATTAGTTTTGATGTCTACTATCAATTTGCCTAAACTCTATGTTCTTCTACCTGATTCCTCAGATGTTTGTTTTTGCTGCCTGTCTGATCAGCATTCTCGTGGATGCTGAATCTTGTTATGTATTCCATTATCCTAATTATGACTTTTTATTCTATTTAACTCAAACTTCTGGATTGATATGTTAGTAGCACATATAATGATGGACTCTCAATAGATTCTTAGTGAACAATTAAAAAAAAAATTTTTTTTGAGACGGAGTCTCACTCTGTAGCCCAGGCTGGAGTGCAGTGGCGTGATCTCTGCTCACCGCAAGCTCCACTTCCCGGGTCACGCCATTCTCCTGCCTCAGCCTCCTGAGTAGCTGGGACTACAGTCACCTGCCACCACGCCTGGCTAATTTTTTTTTATATTTTTAGTAGAGACGGGGTTTCATCATGTTAGCCAGGATGGTCTCAATCTCCTGACAGGGTGATCCACCGGCCTCGGCCTCCCAAAGTGCTGGGATTACAGGCGTGAGCCACCACGCCTGGCTGAACAATATAAAATTTGAACCAAATCTGTATGGTTCAAAGTTTAGTTTCTTGATATGCCTTTTTCAATGTTAGCCATAAATTTGCAGAAAATATTTTCTGATATATATATACAAAGATACAATGTTTTCTGGTATTCACATAGTCAGTTGTCAGTTTCTGATATAGTTTTGATGTGTGTTCCCTTCAAATTTTATGTGGAAATGTGACCTCCATCGTTGGAGGTGGGCCTAGTGGGAAGAAATTTGCGTCATGGGGGTGGATGGTGTATGAATGGCTTGGCGCCATCCCCATGGTAATGAGTTCTTCCTCTGTTAGTTCATGTGAAAACTGGTTGTATAAGAGTCCGGGACCTCCCCCTTCTCTCTCTTGTCCTCTTTTTCACCATGTAATAACAGTGGCTGCCCTTTGCCTTTCATCATGAATGGCAGCTTCCTGAGGCCTTCACTAGAAGCAGATGCCAGCAGTGTGCTTCACGTACAGCTTGCAAACCATGAGCCAAAGTAAACCTCTTTTCCATATTAATCACCTAGTCTCAGTTTCTTTATAGCAACACAGAATGGACTAATACAAACTCCTACCAAAGACCAGCAGGAAAAGTGTTAGGAAATCTAAGTCTATTAAAACAGCTTAAGTAAACAGCACTACCCTGAAAAAATTTTAGTTGTAGTCTTTAAAGGGGGGATTCAAGGGATGTATTTATAGACTTTGTGGTCTGGCCTAAGCAGTGTAAGGAGCATCTTTATGGAGGAGGGTCAATTTAGTATGTTATGTGTATTCATTCAGCAAATTTAATGATGTGATAGTGGCAAGAAGAGGTTCTTAAAGTTAACCTTGAAAAGCAAGCTGTTGGTTGATAAACAAGCCGCTTGCCCATGTGAGCAAATTTTTGTCTGTATAAATTGATTTGCAAAACTTCTTCCCAAAATCTGTCAATGAAATTATTTGTGCTTTACACCCTTATCTTCCTGAAAAATAATTTTTGAATAAATAGTAAAGTTATTTTGACTGAAGTAATTTCAACTCTCAAATAATTAAGCTATGTAGCTAGAAATAGTCTCAATCTTCAAAATACTATGGAAAATGTACTATTCTGCTTGAATGTAAAGTTATTTTATAAATTTTGGATACATATTTCAATATATGAGTATACACATGAAGTAGGCATTGAGTTTTCTTGCTTGTGAAAGGAATGCAGTGATCACGCATAAAGTAAAAACCTATATTCTGAAATTACATCCTCTTGAAGTTATAGGTAAGTTTTGATAGGTAGAAACTTTGAGATTATAGCTAACAGAAACACAAAAGTAACTGTTACCAGTTTCAAGGTTAAGTTAGAGAGCAGGTACTTGAATGTAGGTTTAGGAGGGAATTTTGACTTCTAATTTCTCCTTGAAGAATCTTTGCAGGACAAAAAAATCTCAACTTGTGGTAGTCTTTTCCTTCCTCTTACCTACATTGTGTTTGGTCAACAATCCTCTCAGTATTTGCTGTCCCACCTAAATGTCTAAAACTTTTCCTTAAGGACCCTGACCTCAGTTAGCATTTATTTAAATAGCTCCATTCCATCATCCTGACAGAGTTTTGATAGTTTTGACTAATTACTGAGGAGTTCCTATGTCATAAACTTCATTTCTGGAGATTAGGTCCTTTTCTTGGCTGTTTGGGTCTGTTTTGATAATCTGTCTAATATCTCTGACACCATGTAAATTGTTCCTTAAAACGTATAATCAGTATTCCAGACATATTCATTGTTGTTGTTGTTTTTAAATTGATTTACTGATTGATATTCTACCTCAGTTCAAGAAAGATATAAGTTAACTTACAGAGAAAAGAGGCACACCACTATAAAATAAAGCAAACAAATAGGTGAATGGGCTTGAGGAAAAGGAAACATAATGTTTTAAAATAAGAAGAAATTGGAACAGAGAATTCATGTAATACATTATAATTGCTAGAGGTAGATCCAAAAGGACTTTGGACTTATTAGCAAAAAAAAAAAAAAAAAAAAGGAAAATCATAAACATTTTTAATGGTCATTATGTTGACAATAAAAAGCAAGCTAGATATTTGAAAAAGCACAGCCTTAAGATAGATCTATACAATAAATATTGCACTCAGTGTCTTATCGATTAATATTATGATGAGTTAATATGATTTTGAGTGACCTATTACTTTTCCTAGTAATGCTCCTGAATGCTAGCTGATTATATCTAAGGGAAATCACAAAAAAAGTATCAGAAAACAAGGTATATAGTACAAATTCACACTTTTATTTAGTAATGTTATCAGAATATTATATTTATCAAATTTTCTAAAAATAAGACTTTTTTAAAATTAAAAATATATATCTAATTTTCTAATTTTAAAAACTGGTTATATTTCAGAAACTACATTTCTCAAGAAATAATAGTGAGTTACCTGAGGAGAAATAATTATTTATTTATAAACCACAATGAGGAGGATAAGGCTACCTTACCTTTGGGACCAATGACTGTTAGAGAGAATATCATCATAGAAGAGTTATGCAGAGAAAGCTGTATTCTTGGGGCAGATCCAAAATAGATAATGACATTTAGAGAATGTCAGGTATAAGATTAAATTTATGAGAGATTTTGTTGATGGTGGACCATGATTTCCAAAGTGATAAGTGGAAGGATTTTAACACTTTGGGGCAGGAGAGTGATATTAGAGGGAGGATGTTTAATTAGGCTGCCTCTCTAATTAGTAGCATCCCTGCCCATTATTCCTCATAGCTCTGACACCTGAAACATTCTTCCTTTTACATTATCCTCAAGTAGGTAATAATAAATTTGCCTGTATTAAGAGCTCAACTGATTTTTCAGCCCACCTACTCTTCAAATAGTTGGAGGCCAAATATCATTTTTAGCCTTAAAGTACTTTTAAGTCCAGACTGATGCTTCTTTTAGCCATGTATTTCTTTCAAATTTGAAAGAACCTATCAGCAGATTGATTCCGAACAGCACTATGTGCCAATTGCCACAACTGAGAAATCTTTTGAGTTATAATTTTCATATGTATTATATATCTTTTTTATCCCCATATTCTTTTCTCTTTCAAGGTTACTGAGTGCCATGAGCTCATGATGTAATGGTGAAAAACACACCCCCTTAGTTAATTTTCCATGAGCCATTTTCCAACTGTCATGTTTCGTTTGCAACACACCCTTAGTTGAATGTTTACTCGCATATGCTTTAGCTTATTCAGAGGTTTTTTACAGTGGTGTAATGGCCTTAGCTAAAAGCCTTAACACATTTTGCTTCTGTAAGCCATTTTTACATATATTTTCATTATGCCACATTGAGAATCAGTTATATCTTCCACCCCTAAAAGTTTCCGATGCTTATCTTTAATAATAATTTGAAATAAAACATTGAAAAAAGACAAAAACATCCTCACTACATCTGCTTCCACAACTCCAGAACTGATTCCACAACTTGTCTCAACATTCTTGTCTCACTGTCACTAATAATAAAGTCATAAGTGAAGTTATTATCATAAAGAATCATACTCTTTTACATGGAAAGTGCCATGGGACAGACCACTCCATTTCTCACTTTATGTTAAAAATACTTACGTCAAGGTGGTGGCATGTTAATTCCATCTTCAAAATTATATGCTTAATATAGGCTTTGCAATGAAATAATATTTCTGTGGGAAATACCCTATTCCGTATCTTTTTCCCATTGCAACGCTAGAAAGAAAAAGTGTTTTTTGGTTTGTTTTCTGTTTTTTTTTTTTTCCAGGCTCCCAAGTAGCTGGGATTACAGGCATATGCCACCATGTTAGGTTTATTATTATTTTTTGTTTGTATTTTTTGTAGAGACAGGGTTTCACCATGTTGGCCAGGCTGGTTTCCAACTCCTGGCCTCAAGAGATCTGCCTGCCTCAGCCTCCCGAAATGCTGAGATTACAGGTATGAGCCATCACCACTGGCCCAAGAAAAGTTTTCAAAAAGCAAGAAATGTCTTTCTTCTCAGAGGCATGCTATATCCACAGCTTTGTCTCAAAGCTTAACCAAGCTCTATTTTCTAAGATCTGAATTCCTTTTTTACTTTAGTTGAGGTATTCTTTTGGACTGACAAATAAAAGGAAATGATATCAGTTGGTAATTTCATGTTACACAGTGGTAAACTCCTTTATATATTCTATTTTATGTGACTTGTTATCATCATTGTAAACTTAGGATAATTTTTATAAAATGTCATGATTTGTACAGAATTATGTACCGTGGAGGCAGAATTAAGTATCAGATTTGGACTCCTGGTTTTATCAACCACATTACATTTTGACTCAAAGTACCTAGAAGAGACATTACACTCAGTATATATTATTTCAAAGCATTGTGGTAAACCGAGTATAGAGGCAAAAATAAAAAAAGTCTCAGCATTTTTCTATAAGTGACGTTATGATAATGTAAGTGCTAGATAACACAGAGATAATAGTTGAGATGAGCTTTGGATCATGAAGTTCACATGGCTTGGGCATCAGAAGTCTGCATTTCATTCTAAGATCATGAGAACAGTCACAAAGGGAGTGTACAATATCCCTATGTGACTAGTACCTATACTGAGAGCTAAGTCTGATGACAAAGAAGGCAATAGATCATAGGAAACCTCAAAGACCACGCTAGAGAATTTCAACTTTTATCTTAAATTTTAGAATGAATTATTGTCACCTCTTTATAAACTCCATAGTTTGTTTCTAAAGACATTAACTCCCTCTCCACACATCCTTGCTTGAATATTAGCTACAGAATAGTGAACTCATCTCATGCTTTAAACCATTTTTATGAGTGGTCCCTTGATACTAAACCAAACTAAAAATATCATTCTAAGCAGCCTTGGAAATTGCAAAACTGTTCTTAGGAACACAACATAACTTTGCCCTGAAGATTTCCTTTGGATTCTATTTTTTGTGTGTCTGAATTCTATTCCTATCCATTAGCACAATGTCCTCTCTAATGTCCTTGTTTACTCCCAGCCCTATATTCTGAATAGAGAAATGGTATGATGTATTTGGTTTAAGCTGGACACTGACTGAGTGATGACATTTAGGCACATTGTGAGTTAGAACTAGTGCAGTATAAACAGCAGTTTTGGCTGAGGAGTAAGGAGGATGGGCAATTATGCTTCTAGTGGACTATTTTTCATGTCTATAACTGGACATAAATATAGGCAATTCAGAACAGGAAGAAATATGACTAGAACTCAGCCTGGCTGAGTTAGTTGCAAACAAACAAAAAAAAAGGATCCTGAAAAGGGCTGGAAGTTGATTCATTTTTGCTTCATTTCTTTTCAAGAGGAGTCTGTTTCTGCCTCACTGATTTCTACTCCTCACTGAGTCATGCTCCCATGCTTGTTAAATATCACTTCATTGCTTTCTACTGCATTCTTCTTAGTCAGCATCTCTCAAGTAAGCTAATCCATAGTAACAGCAAGTTTCAGCCTACATTTAAGTGCTTCCTAGCCTTATTGTTCCAATGTGTTCATTTATGAGAGTGATCTGAGCCATGAAGCTTTTTTTCCATGTCAACTACCCTATTGCATTGCATCAAGGGTCTTGCTGACACTGGGAATAGTGACATATGTGAAATAATAGGAACAGTTGTCATCCTGTGGTACTTCACTAGTACTTGATCATGAGATACAGGACACAGGAAAGTGAACAATTTTTCTCTTGCCCTCCGTAAAATAGGCGTTTTGTCCTTCTACCCCCACAGGCATATGTTCAATAGTTTCAAGAAGAAGGACTTACACTGTGATCCCCATTCTAAGTGTTTAGGATCATGGTTTGAATTAAATGTGCTAATTACTTTTAAAACAAGAAATGTATCATAATTTAAATCATCACCCTTCATATCCCCATTTGTCTCAGCCCAATAATCACCATACTCAGAGTACAATCATCACCATATTAGTCCACTCACCTTAAAAACTTAATTCCTTGCACCTTTCCTCCCCTCAAACTCTTTCACTGGGTCTTCTGTACTTTAGACATGTGATTTAAACAAATCTTCTCCAAACTCAAGACCTTTGCTTGATGTTTCCTTCATCTTTTCAGTCTTGGTGAGAACTGGTGTTCTCTTTATTGATGAATCAATTGTCTCTGTAGGCTTCTCTAGCAGGACACTTTTTCTTTATTTCATTCCTTATAACTAGGCACCAGGAGGTAGTGTAGGTATTTTTTTCTATATTCCACTCTAAAATGCAAATCAATTCTCTTAGCTACTCCTTCAAAATGTCAGCTTCTTTGAACTTCATGTCATCTAACCAACTAAAATGAAAACATTACCCCTCCTTCTAATTTATCATTGGCCAATCGCTTAGGTATCTATAACACACGTTTCAATCACTGAATAATATTTTCCCTTCTACTTCACTTTGTTTTCTCTATTTCTACGTTGGTCACCAGCTCAGTGACTTCAGTATCCATATGGGTAATCCACAACATAAAACTGTTCACTTTCCTGTGTCCTGTATCTCATAATTGAGTGCTAGTGAAATACCACAAGATGACAAAATGGTCACATATTGGAAATGATCATATCTATTAATTTTCATAAATTCCGAGTTACAGGTATTTTCCATTTCATCACATAATAATTAAGAATTAATAAAATTACTAATTTTTACTGTACCATCAAGGATAATCTTAAGTTAAACCTACTTATCTTTATTCTTCCTTGGTAATGGAATCATGGTACCTAATCATGGTAATGACAGAAAATAACTACTAGTATTGTTTGGTGCTACTTCCAAAACTCATGAAATGGCAACAGAAATGTCTTTTGTACTATTGTTGCAAAATGTTAATGCAGTAAAAGGAAATAACACCTTAGTATTATTTTTCAATTATTTTGCTATTACAAATCTTCTGAAAGTGTCTGGGAAATGCTCATGGGTCAGAACGAAAATGAAAACAACTGTTCTAGAATATTCATTTGAAAGTGAAGAAAACTTCATCTGAAGCATATATTTTAAATTAGATGCAGAATTTCTGATGTTCTGATATTTCTAGGATACTGAAATAGACAGAAGATGGGTGTTTAATGTGGTTTTTACAACAGAGCAAGAAATAGCATACACCATCTTTTGATTCTTAAGAATGGTGAGGATTTTGAAAATAGAGGAAAGGAGGTTTAAAAGAAAGGTCTACAGTTAAGCATTCAAAGGTTTGAATACTATGTTCAAGGGAATGATTTAAGGAACAGGGGGTGATTAATAATTAATAGAAAATAGAGATACAGTAGAAATATTTAGTTATTTAATGAGTTATATTATGAAATTGTAAGACTTCTTTCCACGTTGTTTAGGGGGCCAACCAAAAACCATTGGGTAGAGATACAAGGAAGCAGAATTTAGCTTAAAGATAATTTCTAATTATTATGCCAATCTTGTGAAGTTCTCACTGAAAATATTAATGTTAAAGTAGATTCGCATTTGTTCGATCATGCTCCAAGGATAAATGATGCTTATAAGAAAAGCACTCTATTACTTCTGAGGTGCCTTGCCAAACTAAAATTTTACTTTTTGCTTTAATACACTGTAGTGCTCAAATATATTATTTAAGGCCTAAAGTATATTACAGTTTAGATATTCAACCAAATGTTTTTTCCTCTAATACAACCCACATAAGGAAACTTGACTTTATCTAGGCTTGGGATATCCTTACATCACACGGAAGCTCTCTCCCCAACAGATCACCTCATGGTTTAATCTTTAAAACATGTTCTTGTCTAACCTACTTTACCTATTAAATATAAAAATTATTTAAAAGTGACTCCAACAGTGTCCAATAACTAGACCCTAAAAGACATTTAAGAGATCAACTTTCTTTTACAGTTAAAATGTGTACTACTTGGTTAGAATCTTTTGCACTTCAAAGGCAGGAAAGAGGAAGAGATTGCCATCTTTAAAAGTTTGAGGGCCAGAGTAGCTAATCAAAGTCTACTGCCAGAGGACATTTTTAAAAATTAACTTTATTTCACATTTCTGTGATACAGTTATTTTGGGATTTAGCAGTTTTTAGATATGTATATACTGCCTCTGAATTTTAGATAGTCTCCTCATAGCCTAAATTGGCTCTTTGGTAGGTAATAATTCTCGAATGTGCTGGAGAGGTCTGCATATTCAGATACACAATCTAACATGTTCTGATTATGGGATTTCAATGAGACCTCTGATTACTAGATACCTGTAATGTGTAGAAGAGCTAAACCTTAGGCTCCGAAGTTCCTCTACTTAGCTTTCTATAACAATAAATTTCATATAGAAACAAGAGTGATAGAAAAAAATAGATTCACCTTTGCATGGTACATTCCCAAACTGCCCAATATATTTAATTAGTAATTCTCTGATTCTCAGTAATAAGAACCAAGAAAGAAAAAAATAAATAAAATGACTATTGGTGCTATAACTTAAAGCTTATATAACTTGAAAAGTTTTGCTTGAATCTAGCTATCTAATTGTTAAAGACAAACATCAATCAAATTTTAATATGAGTAAAAAATAATTAGTCATGGCTGTACTATACAATATTTTTTTTAATTTGGATACACTTAACAATATACTTTTGCACTTTTAGACTTAAACTGCTTATTATAAAAGCAGTATGTGCACATTTAAAAATATTCCAAAAATAAAGACTTCTTTCTTGTTGCCTTGTTTCTCTTTCCAGGGTAAAATATTTTGCTCATGCTCTCTCAGAAATTCTTTGCGTATATATGCCAGTTTTAAAATAGAATTATATTTTATATATTGTACATATTTTTAATTCCTTTCATTTTTTACTATATCTTTGAGATTCTTACATGTCAATACATACCAATTTTTCACTTTCTTAACAGTTTAATAGTATATTACTGTATAGACACACTATAATTTGCATAAGCAGTCCTAGATGAACATATTAATTCCAGTGTTACTTGAAAAATCAAGTTACAATAAATAGTATTATCCATATATTTTAGCATACCTATAAGATTTTATTTTGTGACATTTTTTATAATCGGGCTTGCTGAATTAAATGCTAAATGTATGTAACAGTTTTGTAAATATAGCCAGATCCTAATATTCAGTTTCTGTTATCCTATGATAACTTTAGCCTCATTTTAGGTTTCTAGTAAATATAAATTTGTAAACTGAGAATGAGGTCTATAGTGTAGAACAATGATCAAATGAAGGCATATAGCTTCTCAGTGATATATGATGCTTTTTGTTCCATATCTGTTAAATACAAATGAAAATTGATCTGCTGTTTTATTCAGAGTTGGTTCAATATGACTTACAAATGAGGTTCAGTTTGATAGATCTTATTTGTTAAACACAAAGTATCATAGTTTATTGATTCTACGATATTTTAAAAATATTTATATAAATAATATTTATATTTATTTGTATTTTGCTCCCCAAAAGCTATTTTTTAAAAGACGTGGTTATACAAATAATGGTATTTTACAGTTGAGGGAATAGAAAATTAAAATATTAATGTTACCACATTAACAGACCTAAAGAAAAATGTGATTATTTTCATCGATGCTGAAAAGGCTTTCATAAAATTTTAATAAACATTTCTGATAAAAACACACGTTTTATATTAATACATAGCCTCTTACCATTGCAAAGCACATATATCTCATTATGGACTTACATTTCTTCTTAATGGGAATAACTTTGAAGTATTCCCAGTAAGGATAGAAAAAGGGCAGTGTTGTTCACAGAATAGCCCTTTGCTATTTAACATTTTATTCAAAATATCAGACAATGCAATTAGACAGGAAATAAAAAACTGGAGACAAAAAAATTCCAAAGAAGTAATAAAGTTTTTATCTTTGTGAATGATTTGTTTGGATAACTGGAAGAGTCATGAATAATTAATAAACATAAATGAATTGAAGATGTAGCAGGGAATAAATATACAATAAGTGGCTCATATTCTCAAGAAATAACCACTTAGAAAATATAATAAAGCAAAACTTATTACAGCAAGAAAAAACTATAAAATAGAAACACATTTTAAAAGTTTTAAAAACAAATGTGAAGAGATATTTAAAACAGTAATAAAAGACACAAAAGTCTATTTCGAAAAAGGAACAGATATTTGTTTTGAGATAAGAGAATTTAACATTGCAAAGATGACAATTCTACCGAAATAAGCTTATATATTTAGCACAATCCTGGTAAAAATGCCAAGATATGTCCCTGACTGAGCCAGACCAGCCATATCTATCATGCATATGAAAAATGAATATGAAAAATTTCCATTTTTTATCTATGAGGCAATGTCTAATATTAGACTCACCATCTCGAGGTAAACATTAAAAACACTATACAAAAGATGAAAATAACAGTTTTTTTGATAACAGACAATAAGCAAAGAGGACTTTGTTCTCTGATAGAAATATTCAAATAAGACAAAACCTAGCATTGGCCTGCTTTTCTGCCCACAGCACTATCTGGACCTTGGCATAGAGAGAGTAGTTTAAGAAACACAAATTGGTCTTTGGTTTCCTTTGGTTGAGAAGAGGGAAATAAAAATCTGGAAGGATCAAGACAGTGAAAATATATAGAGCTGAAAACTAGAGAGAAGGAAGCTACACAGAAAAGGAAACAAATCTGCATGGAGGTTTTATGTATTTCAGGCTGAATATTAAGCGGTGAATGTAAGTGAAGCTTTACAAACTGTAACTTAAACAATTTGAAGAGTGTGTGTACACCCACTACGATCACCGCCAAAACCACCACCACCACCGAACAACAAACAGAAAACATGATGTAAGCTAAACAATTACAAGACCTCCTACAATGATGAGAAACATTTGAGTTTTAACCAGCCCTAGTAGGAAAAATATGGAACATTTAATAGAAAACCCAGAAGGGTTATGCCTTACTAGTAGGGCTCTCAGGTTAGATTTACTAATTACTAACTACTGGTATAGTTATTGGTACCAATTACCTCAATTAGTACTGGTAAAGTCTACTGTAGACCTGCCCTAATAAAACCTTCAAACAAGACTTGAATGCACCAAGTTGACCTGAAAACTACTTAATCATTTGCCTAAATGAGTTTCAACACTTATAAAGGAAGACAATAAAATCCTAACACTCTACACATTATTTTTTAATATAACACTCTGATGTAAATCATTAATGCAATATAATCCAAAAGAAAAAACACAAAATAATAAACTTTCCTCATATGTATGACTAGTAAGTATACTTTAATATTATTCTATATTATGGTAATATGGTAATATAATAATAATATTACTATAATATATATTATAACATGGATTATATATTACCCATTAAATAGTAATATATAGTGTGTATATAGTAGTAATATTACTATAATATTATAGTATCATGTATTATTAGAATATATATTATGATATAGCAATATACTATAATGTAATATAGCATATAGTACATTATAGTAACATACTATATCACTATAATATGTTACTATAACCTTATAGTATTAGAGTAATGTTACTAATAATTTTGAAACTGTCATTTTTATTATACTGTAAGCAGATACATAAAATCTATACCAATGTTTAGAAAAATATTTAAAATTTGTAAATATTTTAAATATTTTTTAAACTAATATTTTAAACTTAGAAGTACAAAATAATATAAGAAAGATATAATCTTAAATTTAAATTTGGCATGTCTACACAAATTAATTTTAAAATTTCATTCCTTAGCTCTGTATACTGAAAGACCATTCATTAGCAGTGATCATCCCTAGATTCCCAACCTTGGTTTCTAAGTATAATTCCTCAGTAACAGGAAGAGAGTCTGTTAGAGAAGCAGGTATTTCGATTTGCAAGGCTAGAAAAGTACATAAAAAATATGGTATATTGTGTCTTACCAAAGGCAAAATAGCTTTCCAAGACTAATTTGAAGCATGTCAAAAGACACTGGGAAGGAAACGGGGATGGGGAGGTGGAGAGAAGTTGGTCAATGGGTATTATCTTACAGTTAGATAGAAGGAATGAGTTACAATTACCTGTTGAACACTACGGTAAATATAGTTAACAGTAATGTATTGCATTTTTCAAAAACAGCTAGAAGATGAATTCTTTGTGTGTTCTTACCACAAAGAAATGATAAATATTTGAGATAAGAGACATGCTAATTACCCTCATCTGGTCATTACACATTGTTTACATATATTGAAACATCACACTGTACTCCATAAATATGTGTAATTATTATGTGGCACTTAAAAATAAAACTAAATTTAAAAAAAGAAGACACAGAAGGTAAATTAAAGATACTCCCTAGCCACATTTGGCAATTAAGCACTTAAACATTACAAAGAGTGTAACTATAATTGATTGTTATACACTAAATATATAGATACAAGTCCATATTGATCCTCATGATGGAATTAAATGAAAACATATGAATCATACAAATCCTTAATAAATAAAAGATTAAAGAATCAAAAAGAAAATAAATAATCAAGATTATATATTGCTTTTTGTAGAATTATAGTTCATTGTAGTTCTTTTTAAAGAACATCTAAAAGTTTATGTTAAGAATCTAAAGAGGTGTAAGATGTAAGAACCAAATATAATGTGTGACTTGGGTGAATGATGATTTAATAAAAGTAACTATAAGAGGTATTTTCAGAATAATTAACAAAATTTGAGTATACACTATGTATTATTTAATATTTGAAAATTATTGTAAATTTTCTTTAGTGTGAGAAAATATGATGATGATATAAAGAGAGACCCTTTTAGTAGATCTAAGGTGAAACATTTATGGTTGAAGTGTCATGGCCTCTGCAACTTTCTTGCAAATGGTTCAGTAAAACAAAAAAGGTGAAGATAGATGCATAGAAAAATATATAGATAGAAAAATGGATAGATAATAGACAAATAGAGCAAATTTGAAAATATTACTTGATAAATCTAGGTGATCATTTTATTATTTTAACCTGTTCTATATTTTTGGAAATTTTTATAAGAAAAAATACACAATATAAATAATATACACTTCAATTAGCGTTATTTCATCATATTTAATCTGAATAAGATAAAAAAATGAAAATTTGTAAACTTTCCTTCCAGGTACCAAAAAAGCAGGTGTCTTACTCTATAAACAGTTCTTTGGAATTAAAGTTCAAGTCCATACAATAAATAGAGTCTTATTCACTATTGTTATTCTATTCACTATGTGCCTGACACATAGAAAGTTCTCAATAAATAGCCTAGTTGAATGGAAGTGACATAACTCTCACTTCTGACCATTTGGCTGGTCATATCTTGCATGTTAGTTTGTTTTAAAAGTCATTTTTCTCAAAGCAATTAAATGGGGATTTTAGATCCAACTTGAAGAAAAAGTTACTTTCTAGTACATTGAAGTGAAAATATATCGGAACAAAAGTTACTATCAGATTTTTATTTGGAAAATAGCTTATTCAGGAGCAAGAACTGTCCAAGTGTCACGCTTACAACTCACAGTATCATATATCTTAGAAAACCTCAAAATGAAATCTTCATTGTTGTTAATCAGATTTTCTAGAAAAAATTCACAATTATCTTGATGAAATAAATGCATCACAGTTTTGCTTTCCTAAAACTATCATATATATTCAAGAAAATGTTAAGTCTAATTGGTTGGTATTCTAGCAGAGTAGATGCAGTTTCTAAATTCAGGTACTTTGTCATGCCAAAGTTTCTTGGAGAAGACCCAGCTTTTGTGCTGATTTTTGTGGTTTTTAGTAATTTTGCTTTCTTGTGCTAAGAGTCCTTGGCCTCTCTTAAAACACGTTTTAATATTGCTTTAATTGAGACTCTGACCCACAATTCAAAAAGGGGCTCTATGTTTTTTAAAATGAAAAACATTTATAAATTTGCTAGGTCTTTTTGTTTACATTCAGAATTCCTCTTTTTAAAGTGATTTTTTCTATCTCGGTTTCTAATTACACATAAAAACTGAAGAGCTATTTTTCCCCTTTAATCTTTAGTAATTTCAAGTAGTCAGTTTCAGTTTTATTATGAAACTGTTGTTTTTTATTATGAAACTGCTGGTTTTATTATGCCTGTTGTTTCTTTGCTGTATTGTTTTTACTATGCTGTGACAGCACAAGAAAAATATCTGGTTTGTCTTCAGTAACAGTACAGTAAATATTCATCTAATGACAATACTAATTGCCTGCCAACACTGCTCCTTCGAACCAATCTCTGTCCCTGTCCAACTTACTCTTCTGCAAACACACACAAACATATTAAACATATTATTATAGCTTATTTCTCTTTTTCTGAGACAGCTTTAGTTACTATACTTTCATTGTCTATTAAGGCATGTTCACTGAGGTTTTGTTACACACTGTTAGGCATAGTGGATCACATGTGAAAAAGACTTTTTTCTCACCACCTAACTCAGGTCTAGGCTTCCAAAGCCTAGGAGAGAAAATGCAGTGGGGGCCAGAAATGCTTCAGATGCAGCACAGATTGATGCAAATACACCTGTATTCTGCAAATAAGCAGGTCACTTATCAACATCAAACTCTGATCTTATATACAGTACCTGACATCATTAGCACACCGTAAAATAATTGCATTGTATTAAAATTCTGGTAGATGAAATGAAAGAAAAAAATATATTATTGTTTTAAAGACATCTTTCTAAAGACATCAACAAATTAAATTTATCTGCTACAGGACTCTCCAACATAACTTAGTAGACAAGCCTGAATTTGTCAAGAATGGATTTTACATGCAGTCTTGGAGATATATTTTGCATCTGTCCATACTGTCTAGTGTCCTGGTGTTCCATAACCACTTTGTTGGAAATTTCCATCAAAATCTGACTGTATAAATAAGCCATTACTTGAAGCTATATTAAACCTCCATATATCAACTTTTAATTCACTTTCTCCACAATATAAATCATATTTTCATTAATTTTTGAGGCTATATTTTTAGGTTTTCATTTATGAACATTTGGCACCTATGTTGATGACCTTCCAATCTACCTTCTTTATCTTAAATTTGTGTCTCTGATACTGATCCTGCACTGGGAGTCAAAATTTGTATTTTCTTATATTAATCATACTCATTATCTTTCAAGAAAACCTGCTTCTATTTGGTTTTATCTAACAGAGTTAATGTTATCCTTATCATTCTAATTATCCAGTAGAGAGACTTCTGAGTCAGGTTTATCCCACCATCTTTCTTTATGGTACTCCATCTAGTAGAACATAGATTTCTTTCGTACATCCTAAAATAATCTTACTTTCTTTTTATTACGTATTTACTTATTTACGAAGACATTATGACTCCTTAGAAAAATTAAAATGACATTTTAAAGGATTATGTATACTTATATGTGGGAAAAGTAATTTTCTTTGCTTGTTTGTTCATTTAATACTGCTTAGATATTTAAACTTCTTTTAGGAATGGAGCCATGAGACTGTCATTTTAATTGTAATCTTGATGGTATTCAGAAGATTGAGTGTGACTAGAAATACAGTCACCCCCTCAGTTTGAGCAGGGGATTGGCTCCAGGACCATCACCCCTAGGAATACTGAAATCTTTAGATGATTAAGTTCAGTTCCTTATATAAAATGGCCTTTTATTTGCCTATAGCTTATGCACATCCTCCCATATACTTTAAATCATCTTGATTACTTATAATACCTAATAAAATGTAAATGATATGTAAATAATTATTATACTGTGATTCTTTTATTTGTAGTATTTTTATTGTTGCATTGTTATATTTATTGTTTTATTTAATACTTCTGATGTGCAGTTGGTTGAATCTGCAAATGTAGAGCCTGCAGATATGGAGGGCTGACTGTATTTTATATCTTGGTTGTGTTAAATGAGAACACTGACTATTTTTGAATACCCTAGAGATAATAACCTTGTCTGTATTTCTTCAGGCTAATTTTTTCTACTCGGAAATTAAATAGTAACAAAAAAGAACATTTTCTATATGGAAAATGGTAAGCTTGTATTGATTTAGACTGAATAATAGTTAATTCACATAAAATTTCTCCATTATATGCAGGAAGCATAGTCTTTACTTCTAAGAAATTTTTTAAAATTTATATTTTTTGAACAACTTTTTATTACTATTAGGTATACTGTATTTTAGATATTAGTTATAAATTTGTTACTATGGAAAAGTAAATAGCAGTCTACATTTCTGAACTCTCATGTTCAGATATTTAAATCAAGATGCAAACTACTTACTGAAACATAACTTAAGAATAGACAGTCATCACTTTATTGTTATTCTCTAAGTTGGACATTTTAAGAAAGATTGGTGGTTTTGAAGTGGCCTAAAATTTTATTTTGAGCTATTAGTTTCTTTTTCTTATTAACGTAAAAAGTCATCACTGAACAAATCCATTATATTCTCCAGCTAATTCATATCTATAACCTATGTGGAAATTACCAGGTAGATGTGCCCATTTTCTTCTACTATTAGTGTTGTGAATAGGAGCATCAATTTGATCTCTTTAGAAAATGGTCCTTTATACTATGTAGCACATTAGCATTAAAAATATGGCATTGATGAATTCAGCTTCTATCAAAATGCACTTTGGTGTCAATGTGACCATGGTCACATACCTATAAAAAGCTCCACTTGATTTTATTATCTCTAATCGATTTTGAGAATTTAATATCTCCAATATTTTTAAAATGTTTTCTTTCTTTTTAAAATTACTTCAACATAAAAAGAAGCATTATGTCTCAAACACTGCAATACAAAATTAATTTAATTTTCTTAATGAATTCCCCACATCTTCTTGTAATAACAGAAGAAAGAAACCCTAAGCCTTAGTTTAGTAATATTTTCAGAAGAGTCTATATTTCTTAACAATACATGCGAAGAATTATAAACCATTCTATTGGTGAGTTTTATTTAATTAAATCTCACCATTTATTCATGTTTTTAGAAAAGAGGCATTTAAAATATTAGCAATGATTAGGCTTTTTAAAATCATTGAAAATTAATTCTTTAGGTTTAATATAATAATGACAGTCAAAGCATTAAAATAATATTCAAAATGATGAGATGTATAAATCAGAAAAGTGTTGTGATAAACATTGGTATACTAGTAGAAAGTTCCATAGAAATCATATTAAACTATTATAATGGTATAGAATTTAGATCATTTTGAGTCTTTTTTTAATGCAGTCTATTTGGAGGATTGTTCCTTGTTCTATATTTTAAGTAATATAACTTAGCCTTTGGAGAGAAAGTACAGGAAGTTAGAAGAAATAAATAAGCATAGAAGAGAAAAAAGGTAGCCAAGAGGAAATGGAGAAAGGATAGAAGGGACTAATAATTTAAAATAATAGGCCGTGCATGGTGGTTCACACCTGTAATCCCAGCACTTTGGGAGGCCAAGGCAGATGGATCACCTGCAGTCAGGAGTTCAAGAACAGCCTGACCAACGTGGAGAAACCACGTCTCTACTAAAAATACAAAATCAGCTGGGAGTAGTGGCACATGCCTGTAATCCCAGCTACTCAGGAGGCTGAGGCAGCAAAATTGCTTGAATCCGGTGGGTGGGGGTTGTGGTGAGCCGAGATCCTGCCATTGCACTCCAGCCTGGGCAACAACGGTGAAACTCCGTCTCAAAAGAAAAAATAAATAAATAAAATAATAAAATGGGAAAATAAATTGGGCTTTTCTATGAAAGTTAATTTTTTTTAGTTCACATATTCAAATGATTATCTTATTTGGAATCAGTTGTATAAATACACACACATACGCACACATATACATTCACAATTTATCTAACATGCTTTCTTTACTAGTATGAATTTCAATGGCTAGGTTTTGTAAATTATAGCTAGTTAAAATGGAATAAATTTTGTGTTAACTATCTGAATTGTTATAATTCATATATAGAAATAAGATATTTATGGCCAGTTAATGTCATTGATTTTATTTCCATATTAAGCTTAGTGTCTACCAAATGGAATTAGTGATAGAACACCAAGCTAAAAGTTATTTTATTTATAGTAAATATTAAAACTGTCCCAATAGAATAATGTCAAATAGTGTAAATTTTTAATAGTTGAAATGTTGATACAAATGTTATAGATGATATTTTGTGAATTCTTAATACAATTTTTAATGATACCATGCTATATTATAGAAAATAAACATAACACTCCACTAAGAGCCTGGATATGTCTACCTGGGTTTAGATGACAGATCCTCACTGATGAAGTGTTATAGTCATTCTTTATGTATTTGCTCCTCTGTTTGAAGGGATGGTGTCTATTTGCTGTGTTTATCTTATAAAAGATGGTATGCTATGAATGTTTGTGTTTCTCCAACATTCTGTGTTGAAACCTAACTTCCAAAATGATAGTATTTTGGGAGGTGATTAGGTCATGAGAGCTCCTCTGTCATGAAAGTGATTAGTACCTTTATAAAAGAGTTTTCAGGGAGGGTGTTCACCCCTTCTGCCATGTGAGGACACTTAGAAGTCTCCATCTATGAGGAATGAGTCCTCACAAGACACCAAATCTTCTGTTACTTTGATCCTGGACTACTCCGCCTCCAGAGTTGTGAGCAATAAATTTTGTTGTTTATACTTTACCTGGTCTAATGTATTTTGTTAGAGCATCCCAAGTGGACTAAGAAAGAAGGCAATTGGGGTAATTTCACACGAATCATTACTTTAAAAGTTACTTTATTCTTCCTCTTGGCTACTCTTCTTCTTAGCCAGTTAAAAAGTAAATTAAGAAAGCTGCACATTTAAATAAAACTCATGTATGGAATGTTACATTTTCTTATTTATTTATTTTTATTTTACATTTTAGTTTAGTATTCTAACCTGGAGACGTTACATACACTCAGTTAAAAGTTCCCAATTTTAACATTATTTACTGTAGGAACTAAGTAAATTTTAGATCATTTGGAATTTTGTGAAGTTAAATTTACTTCCTCTAAGAAAGTACATATGTTTAGTTTTTCTGGAATTAAAAAAATCCAGTCTTTTGGGCAGATCTTACTTAGCATAACATGTTCCCTAGACTGCTTTGAAACTTGGAAGATATTCCTGAACATCTCATTAGAGACAAAGTGATTCCTAGCTTACTTGTGGGAAATACAACAACAAAAACAGAAAATTAGATGTTTAATCCTATAGAAAGTGTATATTGGTGTTTTAGATGTAAGTATTGAAAATTTGGCAAAATGTACATTTTGCCAATTTGCTTTGATATTTTGGCAGTAAGCCACTGTTTTTACCTTTGTTTTCATGTGGGTGATGTACTGAATACCATCTCTTTACAGAACATGTTACAATTAATTCATTTCAATACAATGTAAAGAAAAAAAGACATGCTCTCAGTCCTTCATAATATGTTATGTCACAGGTTGTAGTCACAGTTAAATGTTGTGAGACAATTACTGAATCCATGACTTAAATATTTGGATATGATTGAGCAGAAAGTTTCAGCAGTAAGTGAATTTGATGTGGTTTTCACATCAGTAAAAGTTTTCTGACTACCTCCTGTGTATCTTGTTTTGTATATGTTGGATGAGATAAGAATCAATATATTTAAATCACAAGCATTCTTATACACTAATAACAGACAAATAGAGAGCCAAATCATGCGTGAACTCCCATTCACAATTGCTTCAAAGAGAATAAAGTATCTAGGAATCCAACTTACAAGGGATGTGAAGGACCTCTTCAAGGAGAACTACAAACCACTGCTCAACGAAATAAAAGAGGACGCAAACAAATGGAAGAACATTCCATGCTCATGGATAGGAATAATCAATATCGTGAAAATGGCCATACTGCCCCAAGGTAATTTATAGATTCAATGCCATCCCCATCAAGCTACCAATGACTTTCTTCACAGAATTGGAAAAAACTACTTTAAAGTTCGTATGGAACCAAAAAAGAGCCCACATTGTCAAGTCAATCCTAAGCCAAAAGAACAAAGTTGGAGCCATCATGCTATCTGACTTCAAACTATACTACAAGGCTACAGTAACCAAAACAGCATGGTACTGGTACCAAAACAGAGATATAGACCAATGGAACACAACAGAGCCCTCAGAAATAATACCACACATCTACAACCATCTGATCTTTGACAAATCTGACAAAAACAAGAAATGGGGAAAGGATTCCCTATTTAATAAATGGTGATGGGAAAACTGGCTAGCCATATGTAGAAAGCTGAAACTGGATTCCTTCCTTACACCTTATACAAAAATTAATTCAAGATGGATTAAAGACTTAAATGTTAGACCTAAAACCATAAAAACTCTAGAAGAAAACCTAGGCAATACCATTCAGGACATAGGCATGGGCAAGGACTTCATGTCTAAAACACCAAAAGCAATGGCAACAGAAGCCAAAATTGACAAATGGGATCTAATTAAACTAAAGAGCTTCTGCACAGCAAAAGAAACTACCATCAGAGTGAATAGGCAACCTACAGAATGGGAGAAAATTTTCGCAATCTACTCATCTAACAAAGGGCTAATATCCAGAATCTACAAAGAACTTAAACAACTTTACAAGAAAAAAACAAACAACCCCATCAAAAAGTGGGCGAAGGATATGAACAGACATTTCTCAAAAGAAGACATTTATGCAGCCAACAGACACATGAAAAAATGCTCATCATCACTGGCAATCAGAGAAATGGAAATCAAAACCACAATGAGATACCATCTCACACCAGTTAGAATGGCGATCATTAAAAAGTCAGGAAACAACAGGTGTTGGAGAGGATGTGGAGAAATAGGAACACTTTTACACTGTTGGTGGGACTGTAAACTAGTTCAACCATAGTGGAAGTCAATGTGGTGATTCCTCAAGGATCTAGAACTAGAAATACCATTTGACCCAGCCATCCCATTACTGGGTATACACCCAAAGGATTATAAATCATGCTTCTATAAAGACACATGCACACGTATGTTTATTGTGGCACTAATCACAATAGCAAAGACTTGGAACCAACCCAAATGTGCATCATCAGTGACAGACTGGATTAAGAAAATGTGGCACATATACACCATGGAATACTATGCAGCCATAAGAAAGGATGAGTTCATGTCGTTTTGTAGGGACATGGATGAAGCTGGAAATCATCATTCTGAGCAAACTATCGCAGGGACAAAAAACCAAACACCACGTGTTCTCACTCATAGGTGGGAATTGAACAATGAGAACACTTGGACACAGGAAGGGGAACATCACACACTGGGGCCTGTTGTGGGGTCGAGAGAGGGGGGAGGGATAGCATTAGGAGATATACCTAATGTAAATGACAAGTTAATGGGTGCAGCACACCAACATGGCACATGTATACATATGTAACAAACCTGCACCTTGTGCACATGTACCCTAGAACTTAAAGCATAAAAAAAAGAATCAATGTATTTAGCACAGTACTGTGCACATAGAAGATAATTTAATTGGCAAATATTAACTAAAATCAATCTTAGTTAACTTAGAATTTGTGGATCATTGTACTAAACACATTTTCAATTAGATTAAATATTCTTGCACGTTGGGTGGATTTACTAAATATTTGAGGTAAAACTGTCTACATGCTTTTTTTCTGTTGTTATTTTATAACCATTCATCTTTCTTTTTTCCTCTATTCATTCTGTAACATTCCCAGAAGCAGATATTAGTCTTTTCTATTCTTGGATACTGGTTCCAGTAAAACTCTTATCTAATTAAATCATATGATCACATATCTAAAAATGTGTTATAATTTGGCCCTTATATCCTAATACTGCCTCTTAATTAAGAAATAACAAGATGATCTTGTTTACTGTTGAAAATCAATATCTCAAAAGCAATACAGTAGCCTTCCTAATTTGAGTCCTTATTCCATGTGGTAGTTTAGAATATTATGACTCTTAAAGTGTGCAGCTACACACTGACTAATTTGTGTTACTTGAAGCGATTGTCATGTACAAGACAGTAAAATTGTTAGGCTACCAAAGTAATTAGCCACTATATTAGGTCTTACTAGGCAATGGTGCATAGAAGATTAAAAAGAATTGGTGAACAGAATTGAATCTGCAGCTGCTCCCTAGCATCGCATAAAAAATTCACTTAGTATCTTGAAATATTAGGATGGGGTACATGTCTCCAGGGTGAATGCTTTTGAAATACAATTCCCATTCACTGCTCTCCCCAAATTCAGGGACCCTGAGTTCTCACAATGATCTTTTGAATGGCAGTACTTGAACTTCCCATTCTAATACTAATGATTAATGTATAAGAGTTTTGCAGTTTAGTATCATTTTTTCCCTCCCTGAAGCTTCTTAGATTCTGATTTCAGTAACTGATTTAACATATAAATTGGCCCAAACTTGGCAAAAATCAAGAATATTTAACAGGGCACAGATGGTGCAGCAGAAAGCAATATCCAGAGATTTGGGTGACTCGAGTGCTCTCTAGCCCTTCACCAGCTGCTTTAGCTCAAGTGTGAATAAAGACCTTTTAGGAATCAATGAAAACGTCTCATGTTGTGCCTAAGTATTGCCCACCCAACCAAACTGACACCAAAAACAGAAACAACCATATGGTTATAAGTGTATTAGAGAAAAGTAGGTTGCAGCTTGATACTTAAGATTAACTATGTTAACGTATTACTGCTGATGGCTTGCACATTGCATACTTCTAAAAAGCATATTAAAAAAATACTCAGCTCTGCCACACTTTGCTGTCTGTTAGATTTTTGCCTTAAATATAAAAGAAAGTAAAACAGACAACTATTGCCAAAGACCAGTGGATAATGGAGAAGACATCCCACAGTTTCCTTCAACAATTGAAAGGAAATCACTATCAAAAATTTTATATTTTAGCCTTGATACAATATGAACTGAAGTGAACAATTAATTTTTTTCAATGACTAGAGGTGATGTGTATGTCTTGTCAGCTTGGAGGAAATGATCAGTGATTATACACACTGATTACACTTAACATGTGAACTTTGATACCTTTTCATGTAGCTAAAGACCTCCAGCAACTGCTTCCATTTTCAGTAGGTAAAGTTAAATAAATGGATCATTTTTCTCTACATATACATTAAAAACTTAAGTGGGCATGTTCATATAGAATATACTTCTAGCCTAGAATCTACAAATATTTTATTTTAGCCAGGTTTTATATTTTAATGTCTTTTTATTAATCACATGAGTGAGGATGTAAAAAGGACTTACTAAATAGAAAATAAAAGAAGCACTATTAAAATGCAGCAAAGGAATTTAACAAATGTGACCCTGATACGTAAAAAGAATTACTCAAATATTTATACCACATGTATTTTACTAAATAATAAATTTACCTTAAGAATTAAGTGTTTTAAGTTACCTATTTGTCATTATAACTGATTTATCATAATTATGTATTTATAATGATTAATCATTTGGGTATACTTACGAAAAAATAATTATATCTAAATTTCCCCAATTCTGAATTGGAGTATTCTACATGTTATCTACAAGAGTACAACATGGACATGTTTTATGTTTATTTGCTCTTCAAAATGAAATTTTATATAGAAGATTATATAGATGATTCGAAAGCATTTGCAAATGGAACTGAGACTTCAGCTGCTTGCTAGCATTCCATAAAATATTGCTTAGTATCTTGAAAGATTAGGATGGGGTGCATTTTTAGTTGAATGCTTTATGTTGAATGTTTTATTTGAATATCATTAGGGGGCAATAGCATGAGCCTTATCTTTAAGGATAATAAGGCAAGATAAAACTGCAAAAAGTTGGAAGCAGGTAAAAGATGCCAATAATGAGTCTGTTGTGTGTTTATTTGGGACCTTTAACTCAATCTTTTTACAAGTAAGCAAAAAGATTATATGAGGAAAAATTTTGCGCTAGAATGTGTAAGAGAATTGAAGAGAAAAAATAGAGTTCAATCTTACATTTTGATTGGAAATTCGTAGGTTAATTAGGAAAATAAAGAAAAGAAATAATAGAACTGAGGATGAAGTAGACTGTAATTTAGGATGTCACTTAATTTGTGTGATTAAAAAAATTAAAAATAGATCTGATGAAAATACACCACAACGGAAAAGTTATAATCACTCATCCACTTGTTAGATCTGATCTTGTTATCAGATCCAAAACACACTGACTCAGGTGCAGACTGGGTTCCTTGAGGAAGAACACTGCAATGCCTCCCAATCTTTCAACAAAGGACGTCAATGGTATATTAGAAAAAAGCAGAATATTGAGACATTTGGAATTCTGTTATATGCAGAATTTGAACTGGCACTGATACCAGATATCCTAAAGTGCTATTCTGGCCTCTTGGTTATAGGGGGCCTATGAAGGCCAGGTAGTACACACAATTTTGGCACAAACATCTCACATTGGATCCAATAGTTCCACAGACCAATTTGTGCTATTTACTTGATACTATGATCCATAAGTAGGATGAATGCACTTAGATGGTAGCAGAATCCTCACAGTGTTTTTCTGACCTAAGATGTTAGAAAAGGCTGAGGTGAAGCTCCCCCAAACTATTTCTCCTCTCCCCACACCAAGTTAGTGAATCATAAGTTGTACCTCCCACCTGTGAGAAACTGTTAAAATTTTCAATGTAACATGTGACATTAAATGATGCAGAGGTTTGTGGGTCCCATTATATCCCTTTTATTTCATGTTTGCCATCAGTGCCCCCCTATATAAAATGTGACCTAAATGAAATACCACTTAGTCAAGTGGTATTTCCTGTTGCAGCGGCTTTGGCAAGTATGATATCTTTACTGGAGTAGAATTGCACAGCCTCTGGCTCTTGGCATGCATTGTTTTCAATTCTCATCAATTAAAATGATCAAAGTCCATTTTATGTGAGAGGTATAGCGATACACATTAATGGTCTTGCTGCAGAGTTATGTTAGCTCTGTTGATGTCCTGTCATAATATGGTCCTTAGAAACCTTCATAGTCTTTATGGATAGAATATCATCCTGGTACATTATATTGATGACATAATTTTAATATTGCAAGTATTCTTGATTATGATGTATGCATGCTGGAGGGTGGAAAGTGAACTCTAAATGATTAAAAAACTCATCGTATTGGTAAGGTGCCTCTAGAGACTTTAAATGACTCTATGGTTAACTCTGTCCGTCATGAACTACCTAAACTATACTGCCACAAATAATAGGGTTTGACTGGTACAGAAGATATACTTATTGTATGATGAAACATAAATATTCAGGATCAGTACTGATGGCAGTGGCAGCCTGTCCAGAGTGGCCAGTGCAAAGGCATAGGCTCCAGTGAGGGAGGCATGGCTGGGGCTGCGCGCTCCATGGAGCTGGCAGCACAGGAGCCCCACCCACGTAGGCACAGCTGCAGCTGCCCAGCCATGGCTGTAGACCCAGGCATCCATGCACTCTCGGTAGCTTGGTAATCCCACCTACCCAAGCAGGCTCAGAAGTGCCTGCTCTTGCTGCCTGGATTCTCCCAGCTCCCAGTGCCCATTCCGATTTTGGAGCAAAGTTGTAGCTGAGCCTGGGCACTGTCACAACCTGGCTGAGTGTGCACACATTCATGGTGGCACTGACATGCCAGCCCTCTGCTGCCTTTGCCCCATCCAGACTTTGGGCATCAACAAGAATGGGAGGGAGGCCAAGGGAGTGATGAGGGTAGCTTGGTGCAGGCCTGAAGTTGCCTCTCGGCAGGAGCAGCCTGGGCGCGATGAATGCCATGTGGATGGCAGCAGGAGGCAGAAAGTCTCCTGTGTGGAAAGGGGCAGATTCCAAGTGAAGCCCCACCTTCAAGCCAGGGATGGCCTGAAGCATGGGGGCTAAGCTGTCAGTTCTGGTTAGTCTGTGGTTGGGAGTGAGAACTTATGGTGATTTTTCGAAGCCCCACTATGGCTGCCCACTTACCAATCAGCATGTACTTTCTCCCTTTTGAAGCCCATAAAAATCCCAACTCAGCCAGACTCACAAAGATATCCCTGACAAACTGCCTGTGGATAGGAGCTATCCACTCTGGATTTCCTCTCTGCTGAAGACTGCAGACATCGAGATGACCCATCTGTGGATAGGAGCAGCCCGCTCTGGGTTTCTTCTCCACTGAAGGCTGTAGACACTGGGATGACCTGTGTACACAAAGGAGCTACCCACTTTGGGTCTCCTGAGTGCTATACTGTTGCTCAATAAAGCACCTCTTTACTTTGTTCACCCTCCAGTTGTCCAAATACCTCATTCTTCCTGGATTTGGGACAAGAACTTGGGACCTGCCAAATGGTGGGACTGAAAGATCTGTAACACAAACAGGGTTGAAACACACCCTCCCATCCCCTGCTTGCCATGTTGCAGGCGACAAGAAGGAAAGAACAGCTGTGGCTCTTCTGGAAGCCCAGACCTAGGGGCTCCCCAAGCCAGGGCTATGACATCCTCTTTGGAGCTCAGTGGTTTCTGACATCTCCAAGCTTCTGGGTACCACTGCATCCCCCTCGTCCAGAAAAGGGTGCCTACAGCAGAAGCTGCTTGCAGTGCATCTGATCCAGCTACAGGCTTGCACAGAGCCAGCATGTCTGGTTGTGCATCTTGGCCAGACCCCATACTCTCTGGCTCATGCACCCCTCACCACTCCGTGCTTGGCTCAGCCTTGAACAGATGTGGCATCTGGGCCAGTAGCATGAGCTAAGTGCAGCCTGCCAGGCCGACTGTGTGGAATGAGCCCACAGGCCTGAACAAAACTTGACAAAGGCATTACCAGCTACAGGGGCTTCCAGCTGGGAAGGTGACACCCTAAGGATCCTGTGGCACTAACAAGTGGTTCCAGGAGGCACAGAAAAGAATGCAGTAGTGTCCCTTTATCCATGGGGGGGCATACTTCAACACTCCCAGTGGATGCCTGAAATCTTCGGTAGTGCTGAACCTGAATGCTGTCAATCAAAGCATATTTCAGTTCATGTCTTCCACACACAAATTGTTTTCATCTTAACTAAGCACTTATGTGCTGTGGCACCAACTTCTGCAGTTTGAGGTGCAAGAGCAAAATCAGCATGAATTTCTTTACCCTTCTTCACAATTTCATAGAAAGAAGATTTGTTCTTATCACAGATCTTAGGAAGCTCATCATACAATACTTTTTCATTTTTTAAGTTCAGAAGTTTCACATTCTGACTTAAAGGAAGCACTTTACAGCTTCTCTTTGGCATATTCAAATTGCCAGCATCACTACTCTTGTGTCTTGAGGGTCATTATTAAGTTAAATAAGGGTTACTTTGTGACAAGAAGTGTCATATGGTCTATGTGATAATGGAGACGCCTACTGACTAACAGGGGGGTAGTTGAACAAAGGGGTGATTCATGACTCAGTCAGGGCAAAGCAGGAAGTCATGAGATTTCTTCCCACTACTCATAAGGGTCCACTATTTAAAACTTATGAATGGTTTACTTCTGGAAATTTTCACTTAACATTTTTGGACTGTAGTTGACTACAGGTAAATGAAACCCTAGGAAATGGAATCTCATAGTAGCTCCTTGTATTGGTACGATGACTTTGCCCCAACAAAGCTATGGACTTATAAGGTATTTTCTGTTTCCAAATAATAGAGAAGAAATAAAATTCAGGTACATTTCATGGATGGATCACCTCAATGTATGGTGTGAGCTGAAAGTAGAGAACCACTGTACTATATCCCTACTTAGTGATAAAGTTAATAAGAAATAGGGAGAAGAAATTTTCTGAGTGGACAGTTTTGAGAATTATAATTGTTTCTTTCCTTGTATGGTGGGTAAAACACTCTAAGAAAAACATTACAGAAACTATTGGGCAATGGCCAACAGCTTTTTCTCAAAGTAAAAAACGGTCTGAAAAACAGAAACAAACATGATGAGCTCTATTTTATTTTAATACCTATCAGTGAACATTCACTACAGAAGAGACACTCAGAAACCAGGTAGACAGAATGAAACATTCAATGGACGGCATCCAGTCTCTGTTCTGGCCAGCTTATGGCTTGTTAAATGGGCACATTCTATTGTAGAAGGAATGGAGACCATTCACGGCTTTAACAGCATCAATTCTTTCTTGCCAAGACTGACTGATAATTCTTGTGCTCTGCCTTAATGTGTCAGCCTTAACTGATTTTTGCTGCACCGTGTATGATTGTGTATGGAGAGTTCAATATAGTACCAGCAAAAAAAAAAAAAAAAAAAAACAAAAAAAAACAGATAAAATAGAGGCTAATTTACTATCAATAGTGATGCAAAAATTTTAAGTAAATTACTTGAAACCTATTATAAAAATAGCTACATTATCAAACAGAATTAATTCATTAAACTTAATGTTGGATCAAAAATAGAAAATATCGAGTAAAAATACTGCGGTGCAAAAGACACAGGAAACAGATAATCTTCCTCTCCCACATACTGACTCTCAAATAAATGCTTCCCATCCTTAGTGCTCCTAAATTCTAATGGATAATAGATACCATTACCCACGCAGATAGTTTCCTCCAAGGGATACAGTAAAGATTATACTAAACCTAAAGTAATGACTTTTTTTCCTGGCCACTTTGAGTATTGTAGGCTGGTATATATGTAAGAGGAGAAATGAGTTATACTACTAGCATGAGCAAAGCCCGTATTATAATGAGGAGCTGATGCCGAGTGTTACAGTAAAGTAGCTATAAGTATGTTTTGAACTCAATTTCCCCTGAGAAACATCTTGGTGTTTTCAAGCTCAGAGATAACTCTCAAATGTGTCCTTGATGGAAGGACTATCTGACAAAGATCAAGAAAAACAAAATCTCAGATCCCTCTGGGATAAAAGTCTGAATCACTCAGTCAGGCAAGCACACCAAACTAGCTGAAGAACTGACCAACAGTGAGGGAAATCTAGAAAGGTTTGTGGAAAAAGAGATGATAAAAATAAATTGTGGAATAAGGACCAGGTGCAGCAGCACATTGAAAATTTAATCACAGACACATATGTATATCTACATATATATAATACAAAATAAATAGAATCAATGATAGTTAAAGGAAATTTGAATTTCCCTAAAGATTAGTGATGTTGAGCCATCTGTATGTATTTGCTGATGAAATGTCTATTCAAATCCTTTGCCCATTTTTAATGGGGTCATTTGCTTTTGTCTCTGTTCAGTTGAAGTTTTTCATACATTTTGAAAATTAACCTTCTTTCAAACGTATGGTTTGCAAATGTTTTCTCCCATTTTCGGTTATCTTTTCACTCTGTTGATTGTTTTCTTTGTTATGCAGAAACTTTCTAAATTGATGTAGTTACACTTTCTATTTTTGGTTTTGTTGCTTGTTTTTGCTGTCTTGTCTAAGAACTAATTGCCAAGACCAATGTCATGAAGCTTTCCCCCTATTTTCTCCTAGGAGTTTCACACTTCAGGTATCACATTTAAGTCTTTAATCCATTTTGAGTTGATTTATGTTTATGTTTTAAGAGTCCAACTACGTTTTGTATATGGATAACCAGTTTTCCCAGCACCATTTGTTGAAGAAACAAACTAGCCTTTCTCTATTCTTTGCATCTTTGTTGAAGATCAGTTGATTGTATTTGATTGGGTTAATTTCTTGAGTCTCTGTTCGTTCGTTTTATATGTTTGTCTTTCTGCTAGTATCATACACGCTTTTAATTATGATAGCTTTCTAATATATTCTGAAATCAGAAAGTGTAATTCCTCAATCTTTGTTCTTTCTCAAGACTGTTTTGGCTATTTTGGATCTTTTGTGTTTTCATATAAATTTAATTTTTTTTCTATTTCTGTAAAAAATATTATTAGGATTACTGATTCAATGCATATAAATTGTATTGCATCTGTAAATAACTTTGGTAGTATGTCCATTTTAACAACGTAGTCTTACAATCCATGAACACAAAATATCTATTCATTTGTGTTTTGCTTAAATTTTATTATTCAATGTTTTGTGGTTTTCCGTTTACATGCCTTTCACATCCTTAGTTAAGTTTATTTATAAGTACCTTATTTTTGATTGTACTGTAAATGATAATTTTTCTTAATTTTCTCTTCAGATAGTTTGTACTTACTATATAGAAATGTTGCAAGTTGACTTTGCACAATTTTTTTTCTTTTTTTGTATGTTGATTTTGTATTTTGATTTTGCATCCTGTAATTTTACTGAAATTGTTTATTAGTTCTAACAGTTTTATTGTGGAATCTTTAGAGTTTCTACATACAAGATTATATCAGTTGTAAAAAGAGATGATATTACTTCTTTCTCTCTGATTTGGATACCCTTTATTATTTTTTTTCTTTACCAATTGGTCTGGTTAAAATTTCCAGCACTATGGTGAATAGAAGAGGGATAACTGTCTTGTTCCTGATGTTAGAGAAAACGCGTTTTAGTCTTTCACTATTGAATATAATCTTAGATGTGAACTTTACATATATGGCCTTTATTATTTTAAAGTAATTTCTTTCTATTCTTAGTTTTTAGAGAGTTTGTTTTGTTTTGTTTAATCATGAAATGATGTTGAATTTTTTCAAAGGCATTTTCTGCATCTATTGAGATGATCATGGTTTTATACTTCATTTGTTAATGTGGTGGATCACATTTATTGATTTGTGCATGTTAAAACACTCTTGAATGTCATGGGTAAATCTGGCATGATTATGGTGCATGATCTTTATAGTGTGTTGTTAAATTCAATTTACTAATGTTTTCTTGGGGACATTTGCATCTGTGTTTATCAGGGAAGTTTCAGGGTAATTTTGGCCTCATAAAATTATTTTCACTTTATTTTTTGGAATAGTTTGAGAATAATTGACATTAATTTTTCTTTAAATGTTTGATCGAATTCACTCATGAAGCCATATGGTCCTGGGCTTTCCTTTTTTGAGAAGTTTTAAATTACTGATTCAATCTCCTTACCAGTTATAGGACTGGCCAGATTTTCTCTTTCTTTTGGACCTAGTCTTGGTAGGTTGTATATTACTAAAAATTAATCCTTTTTTTCTAGGTTATCTAATTAGTTGGTGTAAAATTGTTCATAGTGGTCTTGAATATTTATTTTGTATCTCTGCTATCAGTTGTAATGTCTTTCTTTCATTTTGATTTTTTTTTTCTATTTGAGTCATGTTGCTTCTTTTTATTAGCTAATGGTTTGTCAATTTTATCTTTTCAAGAAATACAGTTTTGTTGATTTTTCTCTATTGCCTTTCTGTTTTCTAATCCTTTTGTTTCTGTTCTAATCTTTATATTTCTTTCCATCTGTTATCTTTGGTCTTAGTTTGTTCTGCTTTTTCCAGTTATTTAATGTATAAAGTTAGGTTTTTTATTTGAAATCTTTTTTTTCTTAATGTCATAATTTATCACTATTAATATCCTTCTTAGTACTATTTTGTTGCATTCCATACGGTATGACATATTGTATTTTCATTTTCATTTGTTTCAAGATAGTTTAAATTTGTCTATTGATTTCTTATTTGACTCATACATAGTCTGTTGTTTATGTTTCACATATTTATGATTTTTTCAGTTCTCCTTCTGTTATTGGTTTCTGGTTTAATTTCACTATGGTTGGAAAGTATACTTAGTATGATTTTATTCATCTTAAATTTGTTAAAACTTGTTTTATGACCCAACATGTTTACTATTCTGGAGAATTATCAGTGTGTACTTGAGAAGAATATATATTTTGTTACTGTTGGGTGGAGTGTTGTGTATATGTCTGTTAGGTCTACTTGGTCTTTATGGCTGTTCCAGTCCATCGTTTCCATATTGCTGATCTGTCTAAATGGCTGAATGGGCTATCCATTATTGAAAGTGGGGGTATCGAAGTCTTTTACTATTATTGTATTGCTATCTATTACTCTCTTCAATTCTGTCAATGTTTGCTTATATATTTAGGTGCTTTGATTTGGGGTATATATATATAAATAATATATATTAAATATATATATATAAATATACTAGGTCTTATCAAAGTTCTGAGACAGGAGGAACATAATCTATTGCTTTGGACGCCTTTAAAAATGCAAGAGCATTGCACGTACTGCCTACTACTTTTCTTCCCTCCCTGATGAAAAGCTGGGAGCTGTTTCTTTTTCCCCTAATCACTCTGCACTGTGCTAGTGTATGCCACTGTAGCATGCGTTAGCCTGCTAGCTATAACAAATATATATATATATATTTTCCTGGAAAACTGACCTTTCATTATTGCATAATTTTTTCTCTTATGACAGTTTTTCACTTAAAATTTGTGTCTTCTTATACAAGTATAGATGATTCTGCTCGTTTTTATGTATTGCGTGCATGGGATATCTTTTTTCTTGCCTTCATTTTTAGCCTTTCTGTGCCCTTAAATCTAAATGGAATTCCTTTTGGACAGCATGTAATTGAATTTTGGTTATTTTTAATCAATTCAGTTACTCAGTAGTTTCTTATTGAGAAATTTAATCATTTATATCTGAAGTAACAGTTGATACAAAAAGAATTACTGTCTTGCAAATTATTTTCTGTTTTGTTTCTCTTTTCCTCTCTTGTTGTCTTCCTTGTGTTTTTACTTTTTATAATAATATGCCTTTGATTCTTTTCTCACTATTTTTGAGTTTGTCTTCTATAGATATTTTATTCATAGTTGTCATCGGACTTAGGTAAATCAACTTATAAAAGTCTATTTTAAGCTGATAAGAACTTAACTTCAATCCATATAAAAACTTATACTTTTATTCACTCACATACTTTATGTTATTGATGTCATAATTTACATATCTTTAGACTGTCAATATGCATATTTTATACTTATGGTTACTTTTAATGTTTGCTTTTTAACTTTTATACTTTAATTGAAAATGATTTACCTAACATTATTACACTACTACAGTATTCTGTATTTGTATATATATTTACTTTTAATAGTGAGTTTTATAATTTTTTGTGCTTCTGCATTTCTCTTTCATATTATTTCATTCTAATGTTCAAAATTCCCTTTAGAATTTCTTGTAAGACAGTTATCATGGTTAAATCTCCCTCAGTTTTCGCTGGTCTAGGGATGTTTCTTTTCTCTCTTTCAGTTTTGAATGACAGTTTTTCCAAGTAGAGTATTCTTAGTTGACAGTTTTATTTCTTGCAGAACTTTAAATATGTCACCTCACTCTCTTCTGTCTTGCAATGTTTTTGCTGAGAAATTCAATGATAGTTTTATAGAGGTTTTCTTGTACATTAAATGTCACTTTTCTCTGTCCACTTTGAAAGTTCTCTCTTTGTCTTTCACTTTTTACAATGTGATTATTATGTATCTCAGTGTGAATGATTTTTGGATTTATCTCTTCTTCAAGTCTGTTGGCCTTCTTGAATATGGACGTAAATGTCCTTCCTTAGATTTGGGAAGATTGGGTCACTATTTCTTTAAATAAGCTTTCTGTCTCTTTCTCTTTAGTCTTATTCTTTTCTCCCATATTGCATAAGTTAATCTGCTTTATGGTGCCAGGAACTTCTTAAGCTCTCTTGACTCTATTTTATTATTATTTTTGTTTCTCCAATTGAATAATTTCCAATCACATGTCTTCTAGCTTGCTAATCCTTTTTTCTGCTTCACCTAGTCTGTTATAGAACCCCTATTGTACATTTTTTACTTAAATTATAATACTCTTCAGCTCCATGATTCCCTTTTGGTTCTTTAAAATATATTTTCAGTCAGTTTATTAGAATTCTGACTTAGTTCATAAATTACTCACCTAACCTCACTCATCAACTCCATAATTGTCATTTGAATTATCAGTCACTAAATCATATCTCTATTTCATTAGCATGTTTTTCTTGACATTTATTTTATTCATTTGTTTGCAAAATACTTCCCTGTGTCTTCATTTTCCCTAACTCTTTGAACTGGTGTCTGCATATTAGACAAAATGGCCACCTCTTTCAGTCTTTGTGGACTGGTCTTATACAAGAGAAGACCCTTGCTAATAAGTCTGGTGAGAGATTCTGAGGACCTCTCAAATCTTTGTGGTAGTTCAAATTGCTATCTTTGTGGTTGGTGGCCTCTAGGTTTATAAAATATCCTAGGTCTTATCAAAGTTCTGAGACAGGAGGAACAGAATCTATTGCTTTGGACGCCTCTAAAAATGTAAGAACATTGGACGTACTCTCTACTACTTTTCTTCCCTCCCTGATGAAAAGCTGGGAGCTGTTTCTTTTTCCCCTAATCACTCTGCACTGAGCTAGGGTATTCCACTGTGGCATGTGTTAGCTTGCTAGTTCAAAGTGGGTTTTTAATCTTAGCGGCCCCTAGGTGGCTAGAGTATGCTGGGTCCCATTAGCTCTTAGGGGTAGGTAAGACAGAAACCAGCGCCATGGTCAGGCCCCAGAAATATCAGTCTTGAACATATAATCAAGTCCTTTTCCTACTTCCATATGGGTGAGATGGGTATTTCCTTTTAATCACTGGGCACCATGTCAGAAGTACACCTTATGGCGAGACACAATTGGAATACTTCTACTGGTTTCTGGCTAGTTTCATGCTTGCCTGGGAATATAGGAGTCTCCCATTTAGTTTCTGTATTTCACACAAAGGAAATTATTTTGTGCTTTGTTTTGAATCAGTGTGTTCATGGGGGGGGGATTCAATTCTTTTTATTCCATCATCTTTCTGATGTACCAAATTGTACTTTATGTCTTGGATATTTTAAAGATCCCAGTAGGACACAGTTGATATACACAAATATGGATAATTCAAGAAAGGTTTAATAAAGGGACTGTTTACAAAGCTATAGGTAGTTGAAACTGTATGGGATAGTGCTGAACCACAGGGTTAATGAAAAGTAGCTTCTATCTCCCTGTGGAGTTGAAGGGATTTGGGAATGGCATGATACTATGAGGTGGGAAAAGTATAGGGTTAAGAAGGGTGGAGAGTATGGTAGGCCAGTCTTAATCCCTGAAATCTGTGGATGTTATATGGCAAAAATATGTAATCCAGTTAAATATCTTTAAATGGCAATATTATTCTGAATGATCAAGGCAGACCCTAAATGCAATTACTTATATCCTTAAAAGAGGGAGGTAAAGACAGAGTTGACACAGACAGAAGATGATAAAGCAATGCTACTACAGATGTAGATATTGGAATTAAACAATTAAATCCAGAGAATGCTGGCTGCCCCCCAAAGCGGAGATGACAAAGAACAGATTTTCCCCTAGAGCTTCTAGAGTGAGTGCAGCCCTGCCAACCCTCCGATTTATGCCCACTGATAATGATTTCAGACTTCTGGCCTTCAAAACTGTGAGAGATTAAATTTCTTTTACTTTAAGCTCCCAAGTGCATGGTAATTTGTTAAAACAACTGCAGGAAATCAACAGAGTGAAGGGAATTGAAAGTAGAGGATAAAAAGCATAAAGTTAGAAATATAGTGGAAATACAAGTAACTTTGGAGCAAGAAAGATTTGATTTGAATTTCAGATTCCAAACCTATTATTTCTGTAACTTAGTGTTTAGAAAAACAGTGACAATTCTCAATTAAGCAATATTTCTTATAATCTACAATGTGCCATGTGTGTTATATGAAGGTGTTGATGGCACTTTAGTAGTTGCTAAATAGTAACATCTATCATGTAAAGTAATTGACAGAAAAAGATATTGGCATTATCATTATGGAAAGAGGACTTGGAAATGTCATATGAAAAAGAATGGAAAGAACTGAGACCATATGTTACTAGGATCAAGGAATAGAAGCAACAGAACCATAGTAAATATAGACTACCTAAATTATCTTTTGAATAATAAGAAGGAATTGTATAGGAAAGTATGCCTGAAATGCAGGAATATGTGTCCAGAATGTCAGAACTAACACAAATTTTAAAAAGTCCACCTGAGTGTTAGAACAAATATTGTTGATGTTGAAAATATCTCAGTGGAGATGAGAATTAGTTCCTCAGCCCAGTGTAAGACTGGATTAAAAATCGTGCATGGATGTGCAGGGCAGGAGGCTGAAGGTGAGTTGCCATGGAGATCTGGTGGCTTTCTTGGTCTGGAGAATATGTATGAGGAGGCAGACAGTGAGTACATATCTATATCTAGCTTGATAGACTTCTTGACACCAATAAATGCTTTTTATATAAAGTATAGACCTTCTTTTCTAACTCTTGCCAGACTTCTGAGTTTTATATATTTAATCCATCTTTATCTTATATTGTTTTTTTTTAAACCACAGGCAAAATCACAAGCAGCCTGTATTTAAACAAGATAATATATTTAACTTCAAACTAAAATAATAACATTACATGTCAGGTGAAGAGAACATCTTAGCTTTGATCTCAGTGTATCATCAGTGTATAAGGACTCTCTATTCCCTTGCCACTGCCTAGCCCATTGCGGGGCAACAATCAAACACAGAGATATACCAATGGAAGGGAAAGGCCAGACTTAATTCCAGCTGGTGGGGTAACATAAATTTAGATTGCATTGATTCATTAAGTTTTTTAGCTTTTATAGAAACAGGAGGCTCCTATGAAAATAACTTATGACATTGGCTTATGAACCAGGTCACAACTAATATTCTGAAATTTAGTAAATAGGTGTGGCAAAATAAACCATTGTTTAAGCTTCATGGAGAAGAATGTACCTGGGCCAACATATTCCAACCTCACTCTTGGTTGAAACCAGCAGCATCATGGAAAGTTGAGATTAAACTTATCTAAGTGCAGAGTATCTGTGGGATCAATAATGTCATTCTTGCAGATATATCTTCTTAAATTCTTTTGGTTTTAATGCCAGGGTTATTTGTGTTGTCATCAAAGTGTACTTATAAGGAGAGCAGAGAGAACACAGTGGTTATGCTATAGGAGGAATTCAAAATGACCTGTTCCAAGTTTTTAGAATATATGTGTATGACTAGAATTAAGTATTTGAAACCCACCCTATAGATTATTATAGTCCTCCTAGTTTTCTTCTTTTAATTTCAGTATCTAGAAGAGTGATAAAAAAACAATATTTTAGGTTTAATTTATAATATAAAATGTGAATAATTATTATGAATAACAGCAAGGCTAATAATAACCTAAATGAAATTTATTTCACTGATTATAAATTATTTGATTTGATATATTTCTTTTCTTATGAAGAATAGTAATCATAATGATTCATTTCGTCATTCAGGAAACTAGTACCTCTTTGTGGACTACCACTGAAACTGTGTACGTGGTTTATTTAATATGCCTTCTGCCTTTCTTCCTCCTGAATAATTTTCTCCTATATAGTCACACAATCCCACTCTCTAATCTCTTTCAAATTCCTCCAAAATCACCTTCTATGCGAGACTTTTCCTTTACCGTCTCTAAAATTTAATCTTTCCTCCATGATAATGCCTATTCCATGTCCCTGTGTCATTTTTACTCTTGGTGCTTGTCGCCTTTCAACATACTATATATCTCATTTGTTTTCCTTGTGTATTAACCATTTCCCACATTAAAATATAAACTTCATGAATCATGGATTTTGCAGGCTTTGTTCCATCCCTGGCATGTGAATGACTGCTTGGTCCAGAATAGGTGGTTAAGTAAATGTTTGTGGATTGAATGGGTTAATAAGTTAGATAGCCTAAGAAGATATTATAGTTAGAAATACAACAAAATGCAGTCTTGAATAACTGAAAAGTGTAAGGGCTGTGTGGATGAGTAATCGTTTGCAAAAAAGAGATAAAAAACTTGAGATGTGGGTTGAAAATTCACAGAAGGGTTTAGTTAAGGAAGCAAAGGTAGAGATACTTTAAGAAGACAGTGCTCTGCAGGATCAAGAGGTAAAAGCTCTTAAGAAAGAAGATTCATGAACTGTCATAGATATCACCAATAAACTCAGTGATACAGTGATGCTATGGCATTACAGTGAGTATTAAACCTGATTGAATTGGGCTTGTGAATAAATGAGAGCCAAAGAAATGGAGACTCAGGTTCAACAACCCTTTCAGGAGTGTTGGCTGCAACTGGAGGCAACAGATGTAGCTTCAGAATAATAAGCACTTGAGCACTTGAAGATAGGATTTATTTTTTACAAAAGGCACACGTGTGACAGTATTTAAAATGCAAAGGGAAGACTTAATTAGAGACTAGAGTATGTCTAAGAAAAAAAGGCTATTAGTATAAATTTTTAGAGATGGAAAAATACATGGTGTGGCAGACTCTGTTAGTTGCCTATCCAATTACATTATCTGCTCTACTACAAGATTCTTGATTTTTTTAAACATGACAAAGTACCTATTTAAAAATGCTCATCTCATGATTTTATTGTTGTTAGATGCGGCCATGTGATCCATTTTAAATGAACACATGTAAAGAGAAGTCATTGTTGAGGATTCCAGCAATGCTTATCTGAAGATCCAAACATCTTTTTTAACTTGATAAAGGTTTTCTTTCTTTTCTTTCTTTGTTTCTTTCGTTTCTTTCTTTGTTTCTTTGTTTCTTTGTTTCTTTCTTTCTTTCTTTCTTTCTTTCTTTCTTTCTTTCTTTCTTTCTTTCTTTCTCTTTCTTTCCTTCCTTCCTTCCTTCTTCCTTCCTTTCTCCCTTCCTTCCTTCTTTGCTTCCTTCCTTCCTTCCCTCCCTTCTCCCTTCTTTCCTTCCTTCTTTCCTTCTTTCTTCCTTTATTTTATTTATTTTTTTTTTTGAGACAGAGTCTTGCTCTGCCACCAGGCCCAGGCTGGAGTGCAGTGGCGCGATCTCGGCTCACTGCAACCTCCACTTCCTGGGTTCAAGTGAGTCTCTGGCCTCAGCCTCCCGAGCAGCTGGAACCACAGGTGTGTGCCACCATGCCTGGCTAATTTTTGTATTTTTAGTAGAGACGGGGTTTCACCATCCATGTTGGCCAGGACGGTCTCAATATCTTGACCTTGTGATCTGCCCACCTTGGCCTCCCAAAGTGCTGGGATTACAGGTGTGAGCCACCGCGCCCAGCATTTTTTTCTTTTTTTTAACTAACAAGATAAACAAACCAACAGGCAGAATATCAGAGTCATCCACATGTATACTGAGCTCAGACAGGATGAAAACATGGCTTGAATTGAGGAAAACAGAGTCAACGGCAAATAAATACAAAGCATTACATGAATGATATGTCAGATGATAATTAGGGATTGGTAGCCTTCTATTCACACATTTTTAATGTTTTAACCAAGATTTAAAAAAGGTAAATATGATAGAGTTCTGGATGGAATTTCTTCCCATTTATGTTCGTATATTTCTTTTATGTTAGGCAGCAGTGTGAATAAATGAACAAAAACAGAAGATTGAGTCCTTGTTATTTTACCTTATTTTAGTTTCTTTTTTTGAAAACTTCCCTATAATGTCTGCTTTACTGTTTTTAAATTATTATTATTTTTTAATTTTTTATTTCCATGGGTAGATACTAGGGTATATATTTATGGTTTCATGAGATATTTTCATACAGGCATGCAATGCATAATAATCACATCAGGGTAAATAGGGTATCCATCACCTCAAGTATTTATCCTATGTATTAGAAACAATTCATTAAAAATTATTTTAAAATGTACAATTAAATTGTTTTTTACTATAGTCATCCTGTTTTGCTAGGTAATACTAACTACATCTTATTCTTTCTTTCTAACTATATTTTGCACCCATTAAACATCCCCACTTCTACCCACAGCCTTCCCCCATACCCCCATTACCCTTGCCAGCTTCTGGTAACCATCCTTCTACTCTCTATCTCTGTGAAATCAATTGTTTTAATATTTAGATTCCACAAATAAGTGAGAACATGTGAAGTTGGTCTTTCTATGCTTGGCTTATTTCACTTAGGATAATGGCCTCCACTTCCAACCATGTTGTTGCACCTTTTCATATACCTGTTTGCCATATGTATGTCTCCTTTTGAGAAATGTCTCTGAAGGTCTCTTGTCCATTTTAAAACCAGAGTATAGATGTACATTCTTCGCATCTTTGTAAAAAATGAGTTCACCGTAGATGTATGGATTTATTTCTGGGAACTCTATTCTGTTCCATTTTTCTGTGTATCTGTTTTTATGCCAGTACAAGGTTATTTTGATTATTATAGCTTTGTAGTATAATTTGAAGTCAGGTAATATGAATCCTTCAGTTTTGTTCTTATTGCTTAGGACAACTTTAGCTATTCTGAGTGTTTTCTAATTGCATAAAAATCTTAGGATTTTTTCGTATGTCTGCAAAGAATGTATTTGTTATGTTGATAGGAATTATAATGAAACTGTAGATGGCTTTTGGTAGTATAGACATTAAAAATATCATTTTTTTGCTTTCTAATTTCTTGCATCAATGTTTTATAGTTTTCATTGTACAGATCTTTCACTTATTTGATTCACTTAATTTCTAAGTATTTTATTATTTTGTAGCTATTATAAATGGAATTACTTGCTTGATTTCTTTTTCCAATTGTTCACTGTCAGAATATAGAAATGCTACTCCTGTTGTAAGTTTAATTTTGTATACTCTGACTTCACTGAATTTATCAGTTCTAACAGGTTTTTTTTTATGTGGAGTCTTCAGGTTTCTCAAAATATAAGACAATATATTCTGCAAAAAAATCATAATTTTACTTCTTCCTTTCCAATTTGGGTATCCTTTATTTCTTTCTCTCATCTGACTGCTCTACCTAGGATTTCCAACAATATTTTGAATAACAGTGTTAAAAGTGGGCATCCTTGTCTTGTTGCAGATCTTAGAGAAAAGATTTGTAGTTTTTCCCCATTCAGTATGATGCTAGCTGTGAGTTGGTCATATATGGTTTTTATTTTGTTGAGGTATGTTCCTTCCATATCAAGTTGTTTGAGGGTTTGTATCATGAAGGGATGTTGAATTTTATCAAATACTTTTTCAGCATCAATTGAAATGATCATATGGTTTCTGTCCTTTATTCTACTAATATGATGTGTCACACTGATTGATTGATTTGCATATGTTGAACCATCTTGCATTCCTGGAATAAACCACAATTGGTCATGATAAATGATCTTTTCAGTGTGTTGTTGGAATCAATTTTTAACATTTTTTGAAGATTTTTGCATCAATATTCATCAGTAATATTGGCCTATAGATTTTTTTTTTGATAGGTCTTTGTCTGGTTTTGGTATCAGCCCTTTAATATGTCATGGCACTCTCTCCTGGCCTATAAGATTTCCACTGAAATGTCTGCTGCCAAATGTATTAGAGCTCTTTTGTGTATTATTTCTTTCTTTTCTCTTGCTGCTTTTTGGATTCTTTCTTTATCCTTGATCTTAGGGAGTTTAAGTGCCTTGAGATAGTATTATTTGGGTTAAATCTTCTGGGTGGTCTATAAACTTTCTGTATTTGCTATTGACATCTTTCTCTAGGTTTGAGAAGTAATCTGCTATCTTTTTGAATAAATTTTCTACCCTATCTTTCTCTCTGCCTCTTCTTGAAGGCCAGTAACTTGTATAATTGCTTTTTGCAGGCTATTTTCTAGATCATGTAGGTGTACTTTATTCTTTTTTATTATTATTTTTTGTTGCTGTTGGCTGCATATTTTCAAGTACCCTGTCTTCAAGCTCACAAATTCTTGCTTCTGCTTGATTAATTTTGCTATTGATTCTGATGCATTCTTTAACATGTCAATTGCATTTTTCAATTCTAGAATTTCTGCTTGATTCTTTTTAATTATTTCAATATTTTTGTTAAATTTATGCAATAGAATTCTGAATTTCTTTTCTGTATTATCTTGAATTTATTTGAGTTTTCTAAACAAAATTGTTTTGAATTCTCTGTCTGAAAGGTCTCATGTCTTTGCTTCTCCAAGACTGGTCCCTAGTGCCTTTTTTAGTTCATTTAGTTAGAACATGTTTTCCTGGTGGTCTTGATGTTTTCTGATGTTTGTCAGTGTCTGGAGTCTGAAGACTTAAGTGTTTATTGTAGTCTACACATTCTGGGCTTGTTTGTACCTATCCTTCTTGGGAAGGCTTTCCAGGTATTTGAAAGGACTTGAGTGTTGTGACCTAAGCTCTATCTGCATTAGGGGGCACTTGAGCCTAAGTAATGCTGTGGTTCTTGCAGACTTGTAGAGGTACCACCTTGGATAAGATCTCAGATAATTCTATGGATTACGAAGCAGAGACTCTTGTTCTTTTCCCTTACTTTCTCTCAAACAAATGGAGTCTCTCTCTGTGTGCTGAGCTGCCTGTGACTGTGGGTGGTGTGACACAATCACCTCTGTAGCCACCACCGCTGGGACTGTGATGGGTCAGACCTGAAGCCAGCACAATACTGGGTCTTGCCCAAGGTCCAGGGTTACCACTACCTTGCTATTGCCTATGTTCACTCAAGGCCCTCGGGCTCTACTATAGGCAGATGGTGAAACAAGCCAGGCTTGTGTCCTTCCCTTCAGGATAGTAAGTTCCCCCAGGCCCTGGGTAGATTCAGAGATGCCATCAGGAGTTAGGGACTGGGGTAAAAAAATTAGTAGATCTACTTTGTTTTCTATTATACTATTAACATGTTTGAGCTGGTCCTCAGACCTCAAGACGCAATTATTTCCTCTCTTCCCTCTCCTTTCCATGGAAGAGGAGCCTCACTCTGGCTACCACCATGACCAGAGGCCCACAGGAGTACTGCCAGGCTACCACTAATATTTACTTCAGGCCTAAGGCCTCTTTGGTTAGCTTGTGGTGAATTTTGTCAGGCCTGGGACTCACTCTTCAGGGCAGTGTGCTCTCCTCTTACCCAGGGCAGGTCCATTAATGCCATCCAGGAGCCCAGGCCTGGAATCAGGCCCCCAAGAGCCCCCATGGTGCTCTATGCTACTGTGGTCAAGCTAGTATCTAAGATGCAATATAAAGTTCCCTTTAATTTTCCCTTTGCATTTCTCAAGCCACAGCCACCATAGCAGAGAATATGCTGCATCTCATTTGAAGCTAGCACTTCTTAGAGTCTTACCCAAGGTCCCTGGCATACTACCTCGTTATCACTGCTGGCTATTCAGGGCCCAGCGGCTCTTTAGTCAGCAGGTGATGGGTTCTACCAGGACTGAGTCTTTCCGTTCAAAGCAACAGCTTCTCTTCTGGCCTAGGTTGTGTCTAGAAATGTTTCTCAGGAGCTAGGTCCTGGAATGGGGCCTCATGACTCTGACTAGTGCCATATTCTAATGTAGCTGAACTGGTATCCAAGATGCAAGACAAATGTCCCCTTTAATCTTTCCTCTCCTCTCTTCAAGTGGAAGAAAGGGATCTCTTTGGGAGCTGTAAGATGTGCTTCCTGGGGATAGGAGAATGGTGGCACAGCACTCCCCTAGCTGACTTGCCTTGTGTCTCGGTAGGTCATGTATCCCCCAAGACTGCTGGCTTTGAGCCTAGCCTAGCACTAGGACTTGCAGTCCTTATGGTTTAGACTGCACTTCAAGTTTATTTAGGGCCCCATAGCACTTTCGCCCATGGTGGTGAGAGGTTTGCCAGAACTCAAGTTCTAACCACTGGGATGGGGTGATTCCCCTCTGGCTAGGGCTGGTCTAAATGCTCCCTCTGTGGGAGAGTATCAGCTGAGTTTAATCCAATTTTGCTTTCCACTGTGACCAGGCAGCACTGAGTTCATTGCAACATATCACAATTGCTGTGCTCTTCCTCCCGCAAGCTCCCCCATTTCTCTGTGCCATGTGGTTGTCATTGGGAAATAGGAGCAAGGTGGAATCAGTAATTCAAAACTATCCTCGTTATCTGTTTCAGTGCCTCTTTCAGTGACACAAAATTAAAACCAGGTACTTTGAAGGCTCATCTGATTTTTGGTTATTATGAATTTGATTTTTGTTTGTAGATAGTTGTTAAATTTGGTGTTTCTTCAGAAAGGGAGACTATTGGTGGGAACCTCTATTCCACCATCTTGTTCCACTCCTTCTCATTTCAATTTCTATCAATGTATATTACACTAAAAATAATGTATTATATATTTTGGGCTTTCCATCTTATTTGTGCCTGTGATCTTATTTCATCTTTACCTCTTTACCTGTAGTCTTCATATATTCATTTCTCAACCTAACTACTAGGCACCTCCCTTGTCATGTTCCACTATGAACTTCCTTCCAGTGTTATTTTTTCCCTGCAATCTTTACTAATAATTTCACTGCTTCTTTTTGATCCAAATGGAAATTACTTTATTTCCTTTGGTCTCTTCTGAACTCTATTTTTTAAAAGTGATTTATCTTAATTTTTCAAGCTTTTAATGTTAACTGGCATCCACTAGAAACATGATTTTAGTTAAAATTTTCATTCTCCCATTTAGTTCCTTTCTTTACACATTGAAAGGTTCTATTTAATTTATCTCATTGAAAAAGTACTAACATACAATTAAGTTGATCTGCCTTGACTATAACTACCGTGCATATTCGGTGCATTCTGACATTGATCAATAAGTAATCATATAAATATTTTGGGGCTTGTTACTAAGAAAGACAAAAGTGAACAATCCCTACCTAATCTTCATTATCTTAGGCAATGGGCTCATATATGTATACAAGTAATCATAACATAAGGCATACAGTTATTGGCAGCATATGAAAAATAAAAACATAACCTTAGATTTTCACATAGAAGTGCAGAATAATTTATAATGAGGTAATCTGTAAAGAAACTAATTAGATATTCAAAAAATTAATAACTCTGCAGGGATGAAGAAGGGTGAGGAGAAAGATAAAGAGGAGAAAGAGTAAATGAATAAAGGAGAGCAGTAGAAAGATGAGTTAGGAAAGGAGGAAGAGATAAGAGCTCAAAATACAAAAGAAGGCAATCTAGGAAGTGGTAAACCAAATCACCAAATTTATATTCATGAGAAAAGATGGCACTTTCAGAAAATGAGTAGTAGCTGTAAATAGCATACAGGGGTAAAACATACAAACAATTATAGAGACAAACTGAGGAACATCTTGAATGTTCTCCTACAGCATTTGATGGATGTCAAGAATGGATTGTCTTAGGTTTGCAAAAATCAAGTAAGTCATTGTTAAAAACACAATTTATAAAGAAAGTTCCAAATATAATATACCATTCTTTTGGCCTACTTTCTATATCTTTATTTAATCATTGGATGGTAATTTCATTTTTGAAATACATTCAAGCATTGGGATCTATGAGAACATCATTATTATAGGCAATATATTACAAATAAATAGGAAATAATATAATTCATATATATTTTCCTCATTTGTTATAAAACTAAATACTTAAAAATTAAAAAATGATTCTTGAATTTGATGTTTAAAATATTATTGTTTTTATTAGTAGATGAACAGAGACAAATGAAATGCATTCATTTAGATAACACTCATTATTCACCTGCTTAGTGCTGTTGCCATCATATTAGGTATGGTAGTTTATACAATTACTCTTATGTAATTGGTTTAAATACCTTGTGTAATAGGGTAGCATTTTAGTTCCTTGATGGAATAAATGAAGAAATCTCAAATCTGAAGTAATTTACTTAAAAATGTGTTATTATCACAATCTAAATTTTCCTTTGGTTTTCTTTGTTTTTCTTTACCACAGTTGAGTTATAATTTGAAGAAAAAATATCCTAATGTATTGTTCAGAATCCCCAAAATGACTTTTACTTTTGCCTGGTTAGGTTTATAGTTCTTATTTTTCAAGAAGAGCAAGTAATAAAAAAATCATTATTCAAAGTAAAAAACTGGTTTATTTCAACCTTCTCAATTAAAGCCAAAAATTTCAATCAAATAAACTTTCAGGAAAAGAAGGATAATAAACGCAATAGTAAAGCAGTATATATTTGTGCATTAAAATTAGGGGACCATATGCAATTTTTGTGCTTCATTGCTCAACACATGCTGATAGAGAGAAAAAGGGCTGGTGAAAGGCATTAGCCAGGTAATAAGCTCTGGAAAAACTGGCCTTGTGACAGGCTACTAGATCAATCAACTCAGCACAATAAAAGCATTGTGTTTTAAAATAAAGCCAAGGGAATAAACATGGGCAAATTAAAATATAATTTATGATTTGAGCCCCAAATTTTTATCAAATAATCTCATAGGTAGTAGAGTCTCCACATATGCAGAGCTGAACTCATTATCTGATTTCCAAAAAAACAAAAAATTAATCATTTCTATTTTGTTCCACCCTCCCAGAAGAGCTGCTGTACAGGAAAAGTTTTTACCTGGAAATTTTGGAATCACAGTCAAATTTTCACTCTGGCTCATTTCTACATTTACTTATCAATCGCTATTATTATGTTATATTAAATTACTTCACATTATGTTTGTTCTATTCTCTTCTATTTCACATACATGATTTAATCTGTCATTGTTTCTTTTTCATTTTCATGCCTCTATTTTTCATCTGCCTTAAAATTTAACTAATAATTATAACATAGCCAAAAACATCTCCACTGAAGTGTGACTGAAGATTCTTCTTCCTCTTTTTCTATCAATTCCAACAGTTACTTGTGTGATTTTCTTAAATAGAACATCCTGAAATTGCCTTGAAAGTGTTCTGAAAATTATTACTTATACATTGTTGTCTCATAGACATTTAGGCATAGAGATGTTACCTTATCTTGATTATAAAACTTGAAACAAAATATCTAAATCCTCCATTAATCTTACAACTTTTTTCAACTATTACATTATTTTCTTCATCTACCTTAAGTAGCTCCAATCCTTTATATTCCAACTTCTCAACAAAGAGACGTAAGTCCATGTTCTCAACTTCTACTCATTTTTAAACTTACTCCAGGGACCCACTTGACGAGGCAGTCTGTCCATTCGCAGATCTCAAACTCTGTGCTGGGAGAACCACTACTCTCTTCAAAGCTGTCAGACAGGGACGTATAAGTCTGCAGAAGTTTCTGCAGCCCTTCATCCTAAAAACTGTCAATAAATTAGGTATTGACGGGACGTATCTCAAAATAGTAAGAGCTATTTATGACAAACCCACAGCCAATATCATACTGAATGGGCAAAAACTGGAAGCATTCCCTTTGAAAACTGGCACAAGACAGGGCTGCCCTCTCTCACCACTCCTATTCAACATAGTGTTGGAAGTTCTGGTCAGGGAAATCAGGCAGGAGAAATAAATAAAGAGTATTCAATTAGGAAAAGAGGAAGTCAAATAGTACCTGTTTGCAGATGACATGATTGTATATTTAGAAAACCCCATCATCTCAGCCCAAAATCTCCATAAGCTGATAAGCAACTTCAGCAAAGTCTCAAGATACAAAATCAATGTGCAAAAATCACAAGCATTCCTATACACCAATAACAGAGACAGAGTCAAATCATGAGTGAACTCCCATTCACAATTGCTTAAAAGAGAATAAAGTATCTAGGAATCCAACTTACAAAGGATGTGAAAAACCTCTTCAAGGAGAACTACAAACCACGGCTCAATTAAATAAAAGAGTACACAAACAAATGGAAGAACATTCCATGCTCATGGATAGGAAGAATCAATATTGTGAAAATGGCCATACTGCCCAAGGTAATTTATAGATTCAATGCCATCCCCATCAAGCTACCAACGACTTTCTTCACAGAATTGGAAAAAAAACTACTTTAAAGTTCATATGGAACCAAAAAAGAGCTCGCACTGCCAAGACAATCCTAAGCCAAAAGAACAAAGCTGGAGGCATCACGCTATCTGACTTCAAACCATACTACAAGACTACAGTAACCAAAACAGCATAGTACCGGTACCAAAACAGAGATATAGACCAATGGAGCAGAACAGAGCCCTCAGAAATAATACCACACATCTACAATTGTCTGATCTTTGACAAATCTGACAAAAACAAGAAATGGGGCAAGGATTTCCTATTTAATAAATGGTGATGGGAAAACTGCCTAGCCATATGTAGAAAGCTGAAGCTGGATCCCTTCTTTACACCTTATACAAAAATTAATTCAAGATGGATTAAAGACTGAAATGTTAGACCTAAAACCATAAAAACTCTAGAAGAAAATCTAGGCAATACCATTCAGGCCACAGGCATGGGCAAGGACTTCATGATTGAAACACAAAAAGCAATGGCAACACAAGCCAAAATTGACAAATGAGATCTAATTAAACTAAAGAGCTTCTGCACAGCAAAAGAAACCACCATCAGAGTGAACAGGCAACCTACAGAATGGGAGAACATTTTTACAATCTACCCATCTGACAAAGGGCTAATATCCAGAATCTACAAAGAACTCCAACAAATTTACAAAAAAAAATCAAACAACCCCATCAAAGAGTGGGCAAAGGATATGAACAGACACTTCTCAAAAGAAGACATTTATGCAGCCAACAGACACGTGAAAAAATGCTCAACATCACTGGCCATCTGAAAAATGCAAATCAAAACCACAATGATATATCATCTCATTGAATGGCGATCATTAAAAAGTCAGGAAACAACAGGTGCTGGAGAGGATGTGGAGAAATAGGAACACTTTTACACTGTTGGCGGGACTGTAAACTGGTTCAACCATTGTGGAAGACAGTGTGGCGATTCCTCAGGGATCTAGAATTAGAAATACCATTTGACCCAGCCATCCCATTACTGGGTATATACCCAAAGGATTATAAATCATGTTGCTATAAAGACACATTTACACGTATGTTCATTGTGGCACTATTCACAATAGCAAAGACTTGGAACCAACCCAAATGTCCATCAGTGATAGACTGGATTAAGAAAATATGGCACATATACACCACGGAATACTATGCAGCCAAAAAAATGATGAGTTCATGTCCTTTGTAGGGACATGGATGAAGCTGGAAACCATCATTCTCAGCAAACTATCACAAGGACAAAAAAACCAAGCACTGCATCTTCTCACTCATAGGTGGGAATTGAACAATGAGAACACTTCGACACAGGGTGGGGAACATCACACAATGGGGCCTGTTGTGGGGTGGGGGGAGGGGGAGGGATAGCATTAGGAGATATACCTAATGTAAATGACGAGTTAATGAGCACAGCACACCAACATGGCACATGCATACATATGTAACAAACCTGCACATTGTGCACATGTACTCTACAACTTAAAGTATAAAAATAAAAAATAAATAAATAAAATAAACTCACTCCAATCTAGATCTCATTTGCACATCCTCCTCTGTTCTGACCTAAGTGATTGAGCCTATCACCTCTGCTTATATTTCACTGGTGAAAATAAGATCAAGTCTCTATCTAACTTCAAGGGGATGAAAAGGAACAAACCACCAGTGAACAGTGAAGGACCAGAAAAACTAGTGAATAGACTAATGATGATAACATCATCCTGTCAATAATGTTCCCTGCCTCAATGAACTATCAAGCCAAAGTCTGATGTGTTTTTAAGGACATTTAAATGTCTCTCCATTTATCAACCTTCTCTCACTTGCAGATTGAGGGTCAAAAATAAGTTAGTAATTTGCTAGACTATTGAATGTCTCAGTATGACTTGTCCCTTTCCTCTCCCACTGAATACCTGAAACACCCAGTATTATCAAATAAGTATGCCGTGAAATATATAGTACCAATTTTTTTAGTACCAATTTTGATGCAGAATTTTATGACTATATAAGGAAAGACTGCCATGATTTCCCCCATCACAGATGAGCCTAGAGGTAACCCATCAGAAAAGAAGATTCTGTCTGGCTTTATTATAAACACATGACTTCATTCTCTCTCATTCGATATATCCAAAACTAGATATTTGTGTATGTGTGTAAACTTTTTCTTTTGGAATATATATTAAAGGTCTATTCCAAAAGAAAAAGTTTACACACACACACAGACACACAAACATATCCATTGCAGTGTGGTACGGTGTAGAAAAAATCTGAAATCAAACTAAGTGTCCGAAATCAGAGGTTTAACTACATAAATATTTACACATCAACTTAGAGGAATATTTTTAGCCATATATAATAAATGGGCATTATGAAGATTCATGTGAACTTAGATAATTATTTGTGATATGTCCAGTAAAAGAGCTGTATGCAGTAGTCCACCACACCAATTAAAATAGGTGTCTGGAAATTAACACTAATATGCTGGGCATTTAATGTCTTATAGTTTTGTATAGTTTAGGGAATTAAATCACCATTGCAATTGTTACATTGATGAGTTATACAATAGAAAATAAATACTGTATATTAGAAATATGGCTATGAATAAGGAAGCTAAAGTTCTGCCAGTGGGAACTTCTTTCATGAGATTATGCATTTGTTTATGATAAAACTCAAAGAGGAAATAAATCAGAAAGGAATGGTTTATAAAGAAGCTACCACACACTGAAGGTAAAAACATGAGATTTTGCAGTCAGAAATGGTTGGAGGTAAGAATATTATTTTCTGTTAGAGTATTCAGATATGAAGCTAAAAAAGACTAACTGAGTCAGAAGCAATGACAATGTCTCATTTCCTTCTTAGGCCTGATTACTGCTTTTATGCGTTTGGTAGCCGACAGCTAATTAGTAATGAATGGAGTAAGAACATGAGCCCTTAGGGAGAAAAACCCATTCTTTGGAAATATATAGTGATATTAATCCTACAGAAAGTGTCTGTATGTCAATTATTTAGGAAAATGACTTAATGTAAAGAATTGCTAAGTAGATATGACAGTGTTAAATAGGTAACTGGAAATGCACAAAGAGAATTCTGAGATAAAGTGGAGGTAATATTTGCAGGAAACACCTGATAGTTCTAAGGCTGAGGGAATGCAATAAATGGCTTGGATTATAATACTTTAGGAGCTTTAAGAAAGAGCCCTGCCAACTGAAATTCAGATCTCTGAGGAGGCTGGTCCTGACCGGCTGAGCCTAGAAGTCTGAAGAGAAGAGTCTCAGCCCAAGGTGCTGATGTCTCTGAAGAGGAAAAAATGATGTTCTAACATTTAGAAAACCTGCAAACTAGATTCGACTGCTGCTATTGGAAGTTACTGCTGCTTCTATGGTGAAGAAGCAAGGTTGATAAAGGAATAAGAGACAAACAGAAAGCAAGGCCTTTCTCCCACCTCAACCTTTTCAGTCTCTCTCAAGGGTCCATTACCCGCAGAACCTAAAAAGGAACAAGATGGCAAAACAAAAATGTGGAGTGCAGCACACCATTCCCAGGATAGTAAAGCAAATTACTGATAGACAGAAACTTATTAACTAGCGCCACAGGAGTCACCAGAGGTCACTGGCCTGAGTATATATGTATTGGGTCTTTTACTTAAGGTTTCATTTGTACATACGGGTGCCATGAACATTACTAAACATTGATTACATGTGAAGCAAATTGCCAGACACTTTATATATAAGTATATATACTATATATGATCCACAGATTCCACATGATTGTTATTTACTAGCGGGTTTGAATGTAGGTTCCAAGTTAGTATCTGGGTTTATATCAGTTAGCCTGACATTATTACTAATAGCAGCACCTTTTACTCTCAGAACTGTTTCAATTTGCATTATAAATTATAACTGAACATATAACTTAAACATATACAAACAATTCAATCCACATTAATTTGTGTTTGACTAACAACATATATAAGAAACCTTAGTGATGAAATGGAGGAAACACAGAATTATATAGCTGTGGAGAGTACAAAGAAATTTGAAAGGAAATATTTTGGAAGAATGAAATGTTTGAGTTAGGTATTCGATCAGTGAAAGTTCACCATTGTGTTGAGGCAAATAAAGTCACTCCAGATAGCATAGACAACTTGGGACCCATGGGAAAAGCATAAAGTTTTAACCAATACACGAAATAATTTTGCAAGTTTATACATAGACATAAGCAACAAATAAAAAGTATCTCTTGCTGCCTCTGAATCTATCCTAACACTTCAGTTAAGACTCTATAATACTGATGGTGCTAGGAGCATTGCAGATATTATCTCATTTAAAATTAAGGGAAATACAATCTGGTAATTACATTATTATTATTATTTCCTTGTTATGAATGAAAAAATATGATATACAAAATATTGTCTTTCTTTTACTTCAGAATCTGAACATGTGACCTTAATATAAGTAAAATAGAATCAGAGATACATACTCAACGTTTATTTTCTTACAATCTTTGTTTCCAAGATTACTTCCACCTTTTATCCACCCGGTGTCACAAGCCTTGTCTAATATCCATCTCACCATCAACATCTTATATTTGGTTTCTATGTCGAATTGCTTATACTTACCAAACACCTTCAAAAATAGTAACACTAACAGGTTACAGAAGACATATAAACTCACAGCTGCCTTTTAAACGCATGTTTTAGAGAAAAAGCCAATCTCAGTCAATGTAATGGTAAGAAATGCTAAGAAATGTATTTATTTGATTACTTTATCTACGTAGTTAAGCTATATCATTTTAAAAACTATTTTTCATGTGGAGATAACTATAGATTTACATGCAGTTGAAAGAAATAATATAGAGATCAATAATACAGAGGGATCAAGTTATCACTTTTTCCCATCTCGGAAAACCATAGTGTAATAAAAAAACCAGGATATTATTACTGATACAATCAAGATACAGAACATTTCCATCACTACAAGGATTTATCTTATCACCCTTTTATAGCAGCATCCAGGGCCCTCTTGCTCTCACTATCTCCTTAACCTCTGGAAATCACTACTTTGTTCTCTATTTCTATAATTTTGTAATTTAAAGAATATTATATAAATTGAAGCATACAGAGTGTAATCTTTTGAGCTTGGCTTTTTTTTAACTCACTATAATTTTTTGGAGAGTCATCAGTTGTTATATCAATAATTTGTTCTTTTTTATTGCTAAATACTACTTCACTGTATAGATCCACTATGATTTGTTTAACCATTTACCTATGGAAGGACATAGGGGATGTTTCCAATTTTTGTCTGTTGTGAATAAAGCTGCTATAAATATCTGTGTACATATTTTTCTGTGAATATATATCATCATTACTCTGGGAAAAATTCCCAGAAATATAAATGTTGGGTTGAAGATGCAGTGTTTTTAATAAAATATTTTAGTTATTCTACACACACACACACACACACACACTCTCTCTCTCTCTCTCTCTCTATATATATATATATATATTTTAATGTTTTGAAATTAGTTAAAACTTTTTAAAATTTTTTTTTATTATTACACTTTAAGTTTTAGGGTACATGTGCACAATGTGCAGGTTTGTTACATATGTATACATGTGCCATGTTGGCACACACACACTATATATATATGTATATACATATGTATATACATTAATATATAATATATATGTATTTTCTCTCTTTTACACTTTAATAACTGGCATAATCATATACTTTCTGTTGGTTGGGTATGCAAATTGTCAGTGTGTGTGTGTGTGTGTGTGTGTGTGTGTGTGTGTGTGCATGTGTCTGTTTCTATGTGGGGGTCTACCTCATGGAAAAAGTACTTGGCTGGAGAGATTACAGTTCCAAAAGAAAAAAAGAGATACAATTTCCAAAACATGATTGTGAGATATTTTCAGGTCTAAACAGAAATAGATAAACAGCTATTAATAGGAAATGTGCTATTGAATAAAACATATGGAAGGAAAGCACTATACTTCTTTCATGGATTTAAGATACTGTCTATCTTCCCTTATTTAGAGAAGCATTTACTTCCTTTACACCAGTGTAAATAAGTACAAAGGTTTTAGACACATAGTAGATACCCGTCTGGGTATGTTTTCTGGGAGAAATGCACCTGGGAACTGAACAATGTTACACATCACTGAGCTGGAACATCTAATTATCACTGGTGAGGAAAGCCCTGAATCGGTCCGCTTTCAGATAACATTACTGTATTTGTTTGTGCTGTCAAGATATCTACTTGTCATTTAAGTAGCTACTGATGAATGTCTCCGTTCATCAGATATTGGAAAGCAATGTGTCATTGGAGGACAGTCATTAGTATTCAGGTTTGAAAGTACAGTATCTAGTGAAATAAGCTAAAAGAGAACTCTAATTCACGATTCTTTTGTAGGACGTAAAACACATGGCAAACTGAGTCCTGTGTAATAATCTAATGGATACTGGCAAAGGAAGTTCTGCATAAACTCTGATACCAGCTTCATTCTCCCCAATGATACTTAAAAATAAAAATTAAAAAATCTAAAAAAGATTAGCTGATTACAGATTATTTCTCTTGTCCAGCTGACAAATTTTTCAGGTTTATTCTTTTCAAGGCCTTCTCTCATGTAATCATCTAGTTGAAGGTTTTACGTTAAGCTTCCTAGATAAAATATTTTCATTATACTATTAATTAAATACCTGCCAGTCGCTTAGAACAACAAAAATAGCCACTTTAGAGAAACAATCATTTTATTAAACTTTTACTCACGAATAGTACAAGCAGATAAGATTTCTTACTGGCTAAATTAAACAAATACATTGATGAAACATTATTGTGGGAAAATTTTTCAGGCTGCATAGTTAATAGAAATAATTTTGCTCTATTCTGAAATGCTTGGCATAAATATAAACTCATATACTCATATACTCTTTGGTATAAGAATACTATTCATTTTAAAAGTATATACTTGAGCACTGTAATTTTGGTATATTTATATATTTATACTAACTATTATGCATAAGCAATTTCCATTTCAAAATAATTTTCCAAAACAATTGATATTTTCCAAATCTATTTAATTTTTAAGAAATGACTCAATATAACAATTTTAAAAATGCAATTTAGGAAGAATATACTAAAGTTCTACGTTTATTTGGATTTTCAAGTTAAATTTGGTCTTAGGAGCTTTTATTCAGCTCTTCCTTTACTGACACTTCTTTCAAAGAGCCAGTTTCATGTCTCCTAACACAATATCTATTACTGAGAGCAGCGTCCTGTAGAAAACGCTGTAATGATCATTTCCTGTGTTGAGCATAACTTCTCTCCTAGACAGTTACAACTTCATCCTCTCATCTTCTATTGAAGAGAGTATATGATGGTTCAAACGAGTAATGAGGCAATTATTTGCAAAAGCAAATTATTGGATTTTAGTGTTGCCATTATTATTTATTAATTTGTAACATATCTCTGAATTGATCTTGACATTCCAGCATCATAACACACCAGTTGAAAAACACTATTTTACAAAAAGTATAGACATACACATAAAACATTGTGGTAAATATAAAAGCTTGCTTTAGACATGTAAAAGTGCATTGGGGCAAAGTTTATCATAAGCCCCTTGTTAAAATTTTAAGTTATATATTCCTACTTCCTTAACTTATTTTAAATTATAATTGATAGGAAATGGACATAAAATACCTGAATTTTTCAGTATCAATCAACATTATGTTTAATTAGAGAGAAGATAACTGAGGAAGAAAAGATTCAAAGGATTGAGAAGTTATTTTGCTGAAAGATTCAACTTTACAAATAAACAGGTTTCTTTTCAGAAGAAACAGGGAGTCAAAAATTTAAAAAGAATATAGATTAGAGATTGAAATATTTAAATTTGGATGCAAGGCTCACAATTGTACTTCACACTAGATGACTTGGTATTAAATCTACTAAAATTCTCCCTCCTTTGTGAAGTTTTTCTCTTTCTATATGTTGTTATCATTTCCTCTTCTGAGCTTCTGCACATCCTACTGTCTTTGTCATCTACTAAGTTTTTAATCTTGTACTGTTTATAGTATCTTGTATATGGTTATCATAAGCTACAATGCATTCTTTTTTTTTTTCAGTTTACTAAAGCCATTTCCATAAACTCCTTCAGATCAGAAGCCATTTGCTATACTCCTTTTCGCTGAGTACACAATGATGTAATGGGCTACCTTCAAAAGTTGTGGTGTTTAATGGTATTAAATTACAGACACGTAGGACCTCATAGATATGCCAGTGCTATTATGGATTATGGTGCTAATCTAGAGGTGTACAATAATTGTGTGTTATTGTACACACACACACACAGACATTTCCACAGTAATTGGAAATTATTAAAGACTAAACATATGTATTTGTTTGTTACTCAGAATATTTTATTGTTCCAAGCATCACAAATGATCTATAAATATTAATCCAACAATTAAAATGGGAGAATCCCGAAATAAATAGTTTTGGACTTTATCCAATAGTGCATATTTATCTGTGTCTATGGAAATATTACCCAAATATCTCTATGTATACTTGAGTAAACTTCTCTCCTTGTCTATCTTTAATTGCTTTGTTACAATAGAAGTATAAGTTCTGTTCTGTTTTTCCTTATTTTGTGCTCTTATCAACCATTCAATGTTCTAAACCACTGAAGTCAGTGCAATGCCATTTCACCCAAATATATTATTTGTCAGATCAAAAACTGATTACTTTATTTCAGAAGTATTTCACAAGGTTGTTTGTGTGACTAGAAAGCATTTCATACAATGAAAATATGCTTTGTTTGAAGGAGAGCATAACAAAATAAAATGATACTTTTAAACTATTGGAAAGTAGGTACAACAGAAAAAATATTTTCTACTAAGCGATGTTAAAGCCTGGGATATTTTTCCAATACTATCCCCTAGTAATCCATATTTGACCTATTTCAATTTCACTTCTCATTGATTAGTACCCTCATTTGTCCTGTAAACATTATACCAAAGTGGAAACTGAGGCTAAAAGAAATAAATTACATCATATTTATGTAACTGTATTAAGTGCATTTTTGCTTTGCTCATCCTTGTTACAGTTAAGCAAACGTATATTTTTTAAGACAAGCCTTCAACATTCTCATAGAAATAAAACAATTATTCCACCTGAAAGCTATTTGAGACCTAGTAAAGCTTTTATTACAGAAATTATTTGTTATGTTTGCCCTCATTAATTTAGTTATTTAATATCATTTTCCATGACTTATTTAGTGGAAACCAAAGCTAATATATACATACATACATTCATATATAATTAGTTAACAACTATAATAAACAGTAGAAGTTGTTATTTTTTCTTTTTCTAAAAGAAACATAAAACACTATAAATGACTACTTTTTAATTTACATGGATACGAAGTTTGTGTGTGTGTATGTGTGTGTGTGTGCGCGCGTGTATAATACCTCATTAGAATTAAACTTAACTACACATATGAGTGACAACCTGGTAAAATAAAAGAAAAAACTTATATTTTTTGAACTCATGGTAGTATAAATTCTTTGCCTTTAAAATTTTGAGTTATTTCTAGATTTAGAGGCAGTTGTAAAAAGCAATACTGACAGGTCCATACTGTATGGCTTATGAACAACATAAGTTTACATCTCACAGTTCTAGAGGATGGAAGCCCAAGATCAATGTGCCAGTATGGCTGGGTTCTGATAAGGGCCTTCTCCAGGCTGCAGGCTGCCAACTTCTTATTGTAATGTCACCTGGTGGAAAGACAGCTAGCTAGGTTTCTTGCCTCTTATAAAGGGTACTAATCCCGTTCATAAGAGCTTCACCTTCATGATCCAATTATCTCTCAAAGGTCCTATCTCCTAATACCATCAAATTGAGTTTAGGGTTTTAACATATAAATTCTGAGAGAATACAAACATTAAGTCCCTAACAGTATATGAACAAAAATTGCATACTGACATTTGTACTGTCAAGATATAGAATATTTCCATCACCACAAAGATCGCTTGTGTTTCAGTTTTTATAGCTGTATCCACTACCCTCTTATACCCACCCTCTCCTTAACCCTGGTAAACACAACTCTGTTCTTCATTGCTTCTATTTTAAGAATGCTATACATTGTGACATAAATAAAAATAATAGTGTAGAGGCCTTCGAAATATATTCTTTTTCATAAAAGCAACAAGAAAAATGTCTAAAGTTGTTGAATCAACTTTTCAGAAATCTGAAAATTAACTAAAGCCTTGAAGCAAGTGGGTGAGTGTTTATTCAAGAAAAATAGGGGACCTTTGGTAAGAAAAGTAAGCTTTGTTATGTTTCAGTTTACTTAGCTTCAGCCCCCACTCCCCAGCTCAGTAGTAGTTTTGAAAATGACATCCATATTACTGATACTGGAGGAAACAGAGTGGAGCTGGAGCTCTTTACAAGACTCATCCTCAAAACCATCATTATTTGACTTCTCTGTTGTTTTCCTAGAAGACCCTAGCATAGAGGCTTATCTTTATTTGACCTGGTTCAGAGTCAACCCAGTGCTAAAAGGGAGAAGAGAGATGATGGAATGGGGAGGTTGAGTTTATTAAAACATTTCCAAGAAAGTATTTTAACATTGCACCTGCATGAAGCAATGGATAACAGCTTGAAAAAATAATAGTTTAACTAAAAATCTTTAAAATATGGCTAAGCAATGAGACACCTATATGGACTTTCAACAGCTTTTATTTATTCCAGGGAATCTGGAAGACAATATGCACGTGTAGGGTTGTGTGCATGCATAGAAAAGATAGGAGGAGCCCTAAGCTCTAACCTTATACTCATCTTAAGTCTCTGCTCATGCAGAAATTGAAAGATAGGTATAACTTTATGTTTCCTGGCTGAGTATTAAAATGAAGCCTAAATACGTCCACAGAACCCTTTAGCAAATACCTGAACATGTGTTGGTTCCACGCATTTATGGAAATCTGTGTCTTATTAGCTAATTGTTAAACTAACCAAGAAAATAACTCAATAGGCTTATATGGCAAAGAAAACTTAAATAATAAATTTGAAAAAGTCACCAACAAATAAACAATGACTATAATAAGCAGCAAAATCAAAAAACTGTAGAGAAATGAAAGAATCTAAATTTCAGAGTAGCCACACTGTATTATTGTTTAAAATATCTAGTTTCAAAGCAAAAATATAACTGTTCGAGGAAACAAGAAAGTATGGCCCATAAAAAGGAAAAATAAAGAAACTGTTCCTGAGAAAGCCAGTGCATTAAATCATCTATTTTAAACATGTTCAAAGAGGCAAAGGAAACACTGTGTAAGAAAAGAAATTATGTAAATAATATTTCATCAAATAGAGAGTGTTAATAAAAAGATACAAGTTATAAAAGAGAACCAACTAGAAGTTCTGGAATTTAAAGTGCAATAGTTAAATACAAAATTTACTACAAGGGGCTCAGCAGCAGATTTAAGCAGGCAGAAGAAAAAATCAGTGAACCTGAACATAGGTTCATTGAGATTATTCAGCCTGAAGAACAGAAAGAAAAAAAAAAAAAAGAAAACCAAAGCCTCAGAGGCCTGTGGAAAACTATCAAGTATACTAAAATTCTCATGATATGAATCTCAGAAGGAGAGGAAAGAAAAAGAAACAGAAGAAATGTTTGAAAACATAATGGCCCAAAAAAAACTCCTTTGGTGAAAAAATATTAATCACCATTAATTTACCAAGAAACCCATTGAATTACATGTTCAACAAAATAAAAGAGATCCATAGGCATTCACATCAATATCATATATTTGAAAGCCAAATGCAAAAAGAGAATCTTCAAAACAGCAAGAGAGAAATAATAACATATTCAGGTGATCTTCAATAAAATTAACTGATTTCTCCTTAGGCCTCATGAAAGTCAGAAGGCACTGATATGAATTAATCAAAGTGCTAAAAGAAAAAAAAAAGTAAAGAAAAGTTCCAAATCTAGCAAAGTCATCCTTCAAAAATGAAGTATTTATTAAGACTTTCCAGATAAAGAAAAATTGAGCCAATTTGCCAATAGCAGAACTACCCTGCAAGAAATTCTAAAGAAAGTGGTTTAGGACAAAATTCAAGAATAATAGAGAGTAATTTGAATACACATGAGAAAAAAAATAACACTGTTAAGGGTAACTCTATAGGTAAATTTAAAAGAGATCAGCTTCAGGCATCAAAGTGTGAAAAGTACCACTGACCAACTCTCCACCCACTCTCCACTGAGACTGGTGAAACTACGTGTGTGCATGCGTGTGTGTGTGTGCTCAAGGACTTTGGCAATGGTCCTGAGTGCAGCATCAAATAAAAAATATATATTCTAGAAAATACATAAACATTTAATAAGACTACTTTTTTCTCTTTGTCCTTTATGCACAGAAAGATGCACTTTACTCCAGATCGCTGTAGCCAGGAAGACAAGGCTCCTTCCAATGTCCAATTGGAGAGCTTTGTCATCAGGAGAAGCAGGATGTCAGCACTGCTCACTCTACCCCAATTACCTATTGCTCAACTTAAGAGTGGTTGAGAGATTAGGGTCCCTTTTGTTACCCAACCCTCACTTGTGGAAAGGAGACTTTACATTGGGCATGATGTTCTGAGAAGACTGAGGTCCTAATCACCCTTAACACAGCTTGTCAGGTGGTGGTTCCATAAATAGAGAGGCAAGTTGAGAGGGCTCTGGGCTGTTCCCTCCCCACCCCCAACCAAGTATGTAGACCCTAGAGCAGAGTCTTAGAGAGAACCTGACTATTGTCTCCACCCTTAGATACATATTCCTAGCTCGAATATTTTACCTGGGAGGAGCACAGGCCATAAAACCAAAAACTCTTCATCTGTTTACAAAGGAACTAACTTTATTTCCAGCAACGTTTGGAGAAGTTGGGTCCTAGGTGTGCTCTCAAGAACAGTGGAAGTTGTGGTGAAAGAAAATGTGGAGATTCAAGTTACAGATAAAACTATAGTCCACTTAGTTTGCAGAAAAGGACCCAGGAAAAACGCATTTGAGAAAAGCGCTTCTAAGGTCAAGACAAAAATCAAACACTGACCACAGAAACTATTCCTTAAAAGGAGCTAGGATTTTATAGGGTTAAATTTAGAGCAGTTTATCACCCCATGATATTATTACAAATAATTGAGCAATCCTTTGACAATTCGTGGGATTTAACAGTTGAGCGTGATCAGAGAAATAAAGAGCCCTACGGTACCACTATCCCATGGATGCTTTTTTTTTTTTTTTTAACTTCCATAAGTTTTGGAGAAATAGGTGGTATTTGATTACATGAGTAAGTTCTTTGGTGGTGATTTGTGAGATTTTGGTGCACCTATCACCTGAGCAGTATACACTGAATCCAATTTGTAGTCTTTAATCCCTTACCCCTCTCCCACTCTTTCCCTGAGTCCCCAAGGTCCATTGTATCATTTTTATGCCTTTGCATACACATAGCTTAGCTGCCATTTATGAGTGAGAACACAGGATGTTTTGCTTTCCACTTCCGAGCAATTTCCCTCAGAATAATAGTATGCAGTTTCATCCAGGTTGCTGCGGATGCCATTAATTCATTCTTTTTTTTATGGCTAAGTAGAATTTTATCATATATATACCACAATTTATCTACTCATTGATTGATGGGCATTTGGGCTGGTTCTATAGTCTTACAATTGCGAACTGTGCTTCTACAAACATGCGTGTGTAAGTATCTTTTTGGTATAATTACTTCTTTTCCTTTGGGTAGTCACCCAGTAGTGGGATTTCTGGATCAAATGGTAGTTTTACTTTTAGTTCTTTAAGGAATCTCCACACTGTTTTCCACAGAGGTTGTACTAGTTTACATTCCCACCAGCAGTGTACAAGTGTTCTCTTTTCACCACATCCATGCCAACATATATTATTTTTTAATTTTTTGATTATGGTCATTATTGCAGGAGTAAAGTGGTATTGCATTGTGGTTTTGATTTCCATTTCCCTAATCATTAGTGATGTTGAGCATTTTTTCATATCTTAGTTGGTTATTTGTATATCTTCTTTTGAGAACTGTCTATTCATGTCCTTAGCCTAGTTTTTAATGGGATTTTTTTGTTTTTACTTGTTAATTTGTTTGAGTTTCTTGTAGATTCTGGATATTAGTCCTTTGTCAGATGTATAAATTGTGAAGATTTTAGCACACCCAAAGCTGTACCTCCCCAAGGAGAACCTCAGAGGTTAATACTATGAGAAAAGAAATAGACATTCAGAAAAATCATTCAAGCAGTCACTAAACAATTCAAGAAGATAACAATAACTAGGTGCAGAAGTGGGGAAGGAAAAAAAGAAGTACCCAGAGTTGCTATAATATGTTATATGTAATGTCCAGTTTTCAACAAAACAAAAATTTGAGGTATACAAAGAAACATGACAGTATGACCTACACCCTAGAAAAAACTCAGACAATGGAAATTGCCTGTAAGAGTGAACAAATGCCATATTTATCAGAAAAAAATCATAATAGACATTTAACACATTCACAGAATTATAATAAAACATGATTAAAGCAGGCTATATGATGACAATGTCATCTCCAATAGAGCATTCAAATAGAGAAAAAATATTTCTAAAAAAGCAAGTAAAAATTCTGAGTTGAAAATACAGTAAGTAAAATATTTAAAAAATGCACGAGAGGGGTTCATCAGTGGATTTTAACTAGTGGAATAATGAATTAGTGAGAATGAAGATAGATGGGTAAAGATTCTGCAAGCCAAATAACCCAAAGAAAAAAGAACTTGAGAAAGAGACAAGATCCTAAGAAAGTGTATCAACATATGTGAAACAGAATGCCAGAGAACAGGAGAAAAAGAAAGGTGATATATTTGAAGAAATAGTAACTAAAAATATCCCAAAATTATTAGAAAACAATAGCCTGCATTTTCAGGAGCTCAGTAAACTCAAATGGAATAAACACAAAGATATTTTTTTAAAAAAATAACAGACCACACAGTCAAAATGCTGAAAGTCAAACATAAGGAAAAAATGTTGAAAGCAGCAAGAGAAAAAGTAATCATTTCTTTTATAGAAATCCGATAAAATTAATAGCTGACTTTTATGTAGAAACCATGGATGCCAGAAAGTAGCAGAATAACGCATTCAGTGTTCTCATTGAGAAACCAAAACAAACCACAAAAAGCCTATCACTCAAGACAACCTGTATCCAGCAAAGCTATCTTTCAAAAATTAAGGCAAAATAGGAAGTTTCCCAAATAAGGAAAAACTGAAAGTATTTTTGATAGCAGGTCACCTTACAGGAAATAGTCAAGAAAGTTTTTTCAGGCTGAAAGCAAGGCATCCTGACAGTATTCTGAATCTAAATAAAAGGAAGATGCACCAGTAAAGGCAAATACATAACTCTAAAAGACAGTTTTAATTTTTCTTCTTTCTTCTCTTAACTGGTTTAAAGAGAAATTGTATAAGAATTACATATGTAATATATTGTGGGTCGTTAACATAAAGAAATGTGACACATGTGTAGCATATTAGCCAACATGAGCACAGAGGAGGTGGATGTGAGCAAGTGAGTATTTGGCTAAGTAAATTACTACCAATTGTAAAGTAAGAATTATTGCAATATATTTTTGGGTTTTTGATGTTAATGGATGTAATATGGGTAATAATAATACCACAAAAGGAGGAAAAGGAAATACAGCAACACAGAAGTAACATTTCTGCATATAATTGGAATTAAACCAGTATAAAACTGAAGCTGACTGCATAAATGTCTTCTTTTGAGAAGTGTCTGTTCATGTCCTTCGCCCACTTTTTGATGGGGTTGTTTGTTTTTTTCTTGTAAATTTGTTTGAGTTCATTGTAGATTCTGGATATTAGGCCTTTGTCAGATGAGTAGGTTGCGAAAATTTTCTCCCATTTTGTAGGTCGCCTGTTTACTCTTATGGTAGTTTCTTTTGCTGTGCAGAAGCTCTTTAGTTTAATTAGATCCCATTAGTCAATTTTGGCTTTTGTTGCCATTGCTTTTGGTGTTTTAGACATGAAGTCCTTGCCCATGCCTATGTCCTGAATGGTAATGCCTAGGTTTTCTTCTAAGGTTTTTATGGTTTTATGTCTAACGTTTAAGTCTTTAATCCATCTTGAATTAATTTTTGTATAAGATGTAAGGAAGGGATCCAGTTTCAGCTTTCTACATATGGCTAGCCAGTTTTCCCAGCACCATTTATTAAACAGGGAATCCTTTCCCCATTGCTTGTTTTTCTCAGGTTTGTCAAAGATCAGATAGTGGGTGCAGCACACCAGCATGGCACATGTATACTTATGTAGCTAATCTGCACATTGTGCACATGTACCCTAAAACTTAAAGTATAATAATAGTAAAATTAAAAAAAAAACTGAAGCTTATTCTAAGTTAATGTATATGATAAATCCTAAAGAAAGTGTTGAAAAAATCAAACAATAGTATAAAAAGCATTAACTATATTAAATAAATTAAAATAGTACATTATAAAATAGTCAATGCAAAAGAAAGCAGTAAAAGGGGAATACAGCAACAAAAAGACATGAGATATGTAAAACAAAATAAAAGGGTAGAAAAATCATCTATGTTTATAGTAAAATTAAATGTAAATGGACTAAAAATCAAATTGAAAGTCAGAGATTATCAGACTGAATAAAAATGATTGAACATTGTGCTTTTTGCATGAGACAAGTTTTAAATTCAAAGGTAAGTATAGATTGAAAGTTAAAGAATAGAAACAAATATGTCATGCAATCAGCAATCACAAAAAAATACTAGAGAAGCTATACAACTATCAGGAATAATAGATTTTAAAACCAAAAGTATTACTAGACATAAAAAATAACATTTTATGGGACTCCTATGCCCCGTTTTCAAAAATGGATAGAACAACTACAAAGAAAATCAAGAAGGAAATAGAAGACTGACAATATAAACCAAATAGACCTGAAGGACATCTACAGAACACTCAATCTATATAAGGAAAATGAAAGATATAAAATCAATTGCCTGCCATTATATGTTAAAACACTGAAAAAAGAGTATACCAAACCTAAAGCAAGCACAGGGCAGTACATAATAAAGATACATCAAAAATTAATAAAATAGGAGATAAAAATCCAACAGGGAATAACAACAAAACCCAAAGCTACTTCTTTGAACATTTCCTCAAAATGGACAAAACTTTTTTAAAAATTTTGTTCATTTTATTTATCCTTTTTCAAAATATTAGTTTTGGGAGCTTATTTACCTAGACTAACCAAAATAAAAATAGAGAGGATATAAGTAATTAGAATCAGAAATGAAAGAGGTGACATTACAATTTACATCAGTGAAATGAAAATTATTGTAGACCTAATTATACTATGAATAATTGCACACCAAAAATTTAATAACCTAGTGGAAACAAATTCTTAGAAACATACTAACTACTGAAACAGGCATAAAAAGTGGACAATCAAATTTATAACAAATGTAGAGATCAAATTGGTAGTCAAAAACTACTTAGAAAAGTCAACATCGAGATGGTTTTGCCACTTGATTCCACCAAATATTTTAGAAGAATTAATATAAATTTTTCACAAACTCTTCCAAAAAATATAAGAATAGAAAATATTCTACTTCATTAATGAGGCCAGTATTATCCTAATACCAAACCAGAAAAATACATCACAAGGAAAGAAAACTACTGACAACTAGCTCTTATAAATGTGGATACAAAAATTATCTGTAGTTAATAGGACTAGTAAACATGGTTAGTAAGATTATTGGACACAAGATAAATATGCAAAATCAATCATATCACTGTATTCTTGAAGTGAACCATTAGGAAATGAAATTTGGGAAACAATTTTATTATAATAGTGTCAAAGATTAAAATATTTAGAAACAAGTTTTTAAAATTTCAAAATTTGTACTCCAAAATTACAAAATATTCTTTAAATACATTTCAAAATCTAAATAGTTGAAGAAAAATCTTATTTATGGATTGAAAGACTTATCTTTATTATGATGGCAATATTCCCCAAACTGATCTACAGACTTGACATAATTCCTATCAAATCCCCTGACTTGTATGTATGTAGAAATTAATGAGTTGATTCAAGAATTCATAAAGTGGGGAAAGGACACTCTATTCAACAAATGGTTCTGGGATAATTGGCAAGCCACATGTAGGAGAATGAAATTGGACTTATCTCTCACCTTATACAAAAATCAACTCAAGATGGAATAAGGACTGAAATCTAAGACCTGAAACTATAAAAATACTAGAACATAACATTGGAAAAACCCTTCTAGACATTGGCTTAGGTAAAGACTTCATGACCATGAACTCAAAAGCAAATGCAAAAAATAAACAAAGATGGAAAGATGGGACTTAATTAAACTAAAGAGCTTCTGCACAGCAAAACGAATAGTCAGCAGAGTAAACATACGACCCACAGGGTAGAAACAAATCTTCACAATCTATACAATTGACAAAGGACTAATATCCAGAATCTATAAGAAACGTAAACAAATTAGCAAGCAAAAACAAAAATCCCATTAAAAAGTGGGCTAAGGACATGAACAGATAATTCTCAAAAGAAGATATACAAATGGCCAACAAACATATGAAAAAAAGATCAACATTACTAATGATAATCAAACAATCAAAAAATACTAGATGTTGGTGTGGATGGGTGAAAAGGAAACACTTCCACACTACTGGTGGGAATGTAAACTAGTACAACCACTATGGAAAACAGTGTGGAGATTCCTTAAAGTACTAAAAGTAGAACTAGCATTTGATCCAGCTATGGGTATCTACCCAGAGGAAAAATGAATTCATGGCACTGGCAGCAACCTGTATGAGATTAAAGGCTATTATTCTAAGTGAAGTAACTCATGAATGGAAAACCAAACTTCATATGTTCTCATTCATAAGTGGGAGCTAAGCTATAAGGATGCAAAGGCATAAGAAAGATACAATGGACTTTGGGAACTTGGGGGAAAGGGTGAGACAAGTGTGAAAGTTCAGACTACAAATTGGGTTCAGTGTATACTGCTCAGGTGATGGGTGCACCAAAATCTCACAAATTACCACTAAATAAATTACTCATGTAACCAAATACCACCTGTTCCCCAAAAACGTACAGAAATAAAAAAAACATTTATAAAAATAATTCACATGAGATTGCCAGGAACCTAGAATGGTCAAACAATCTTGAAAAAAAATAAATAAATAAGCACAAAGCAGGAAAGCTCACAGTTTCCAACTGCAAAACTTGCTCTTGAGGAATTTCAATTACAACGTGGTTCTGGTACACAGATAGACAACATAGATCAATGGAATAGAATTTAGAGTCCAGATTGACTCATACATCTGTAATCAATTGATTTTCAACCAGCACATTGAGATTATTCAATAAGAGAAAGCATTGTCATTTCAAGAAATCGTGCTGGAGCAACTGGATAACCATAGACAAAATGATGAAGTTGGATTCTTATCCCATATAAATAATAAATTAATTCAAAATTGATTAAAAAGCTAAATGTAAGAGCTAGGATTATAAAACTAATAGAAGAAAACATAGGAATCAATATTTGTGATCTTGGATTTGAGAAAGAATTTTTAGTTATGACACCAAAAGCACAAACAGTAGAAGAATAAATAAATTGTATTTTATCAAAATATAATATGTTGTGCCTCAAAGGACATCAAGTAAATGAAAACACATAGGCCGCGCGCAGTGGCTCATAACTGTAATCCCAGCACTTTGGGAGGCTGAGTCGGGTGGAGCACGAGGTCAGGAGATCGAGACCATCCTGGCTAACATGGTGAAACCCTGTCTCTACTGAAAATACAAAAAAAACATTAGCCGGGCGTGGTGTCCGGCACCTTTAGTCCCAGCTACTCGGGAGGCTGAGGCAGGAGAATGGCATAAGCCTGCGAGGCGGAGCTTGCAGTGAGCCCAGATCACACCACTGCACTCCAGCCTGGGTGACAGAGCGAGACTCTGACTCAAAAAAAAAAAAAAAAAAAAAGAAAAAGAAAAAGAAAACACATAGAGATTTCTTTCACAGAATGGGAGAAAATATTTGCAAACCATGCATTTGATAACAAATTTGAAGCCAAAATATGTAAAGAACACTGACATCTTTGTGATAAACACAAACACACACACACACACACACACACACAATCTATGGGCAAAGGATCTGCATATTTAAAAATGGGCAAAGGATGTGAATATTTTTTCTAAGGAAGACATACAGGTGTCCAATGAACACATGACATGATGTCTAATTACTATTAGTTGTTATAGAAACATAAATCAGTATGACAATGAGATGCCACTTTCTTCCCCACTAGGACAGCTATAGTCTGTCCTAAAGTCAGAAGCTAAAAGTCAAAAGCTAAAGTCAGAAGGCAAGTATTGGAAATGATGGAAAAAAGAAAACTCTTATAAACTATTGATAGACACGTATATAATGTAGAGATAATGTAGTTACATTCAAAAACAGTTTGCAAGTCCTGAAATTAATTAAGCATAGAGTTACCATATGATCTAGTAGTTCCACTCTTGTTCATATACAAAGAGAAATAAAATATATGCCATTACTTTGTACATTAATGTTTATAGCAGCATTATTCACAAGAGGTAAAAACTGGAAACAATCACTAACTGATGAACTGATAAAGAAAATGTCATACATCCATACAAGAGAATATTATTTGGCCATTAAAAAGGAATTATACATTCAACAATATGGATGAATATTGAAAACATTAGGCTAAGAGAAAAAAGCCGGTAATTAAAGACCATATATATATTATATGACTGTATTCTTATAATATGTCCAGAACAAAAACAAAAATCTATTACAATAGAAAGTACAATAAATCAGAGGTTCTCTAGAGCTGGGAGCTGGGAGGGGAGCTTTGAGGAGAAGAGTGGTGCTAGCTAAAGTTTTTTTTTTTTTTTTTGGAAAGGTTATTTTGTGTGTGTGGAAATAATGTTCCACAATTAATTGGGATGATAGCTTCACATGTCTGTGAATATATTGAAACCATTAAATTCATCACTTTACATGGATTAATTATATGGTATGTGAACTATATCTCAATAATACTATCTTTAAAAAACAGTATAAATGCATTTTTCTTTGAAATTCCTTTTTATAAAAAGGCAACTGCATAAAGCAATACTAATAAATGTTTGTTGAGAAAAACACAATGTGTAAGGACATAATTTGTAACAATAATAATATAAAGGAAAGGTAAAACTTAGTACATAGGATCAAAGGTTTTGTATACTGTTGAAATTAAGTTGGTGTTATTCTAAACTATAATGTCATAAATTAAGATATTAATGTTACTCCCCAGGGCAGCCATTTATAATAAAGCTCAAAATATATAGAAAAATAAATAACAAGGGAATTAAAATTGTGCATTATAAAATATTTAACACAAAAGAACACAGTAATGGAGGAATGAAAAAACAAATAATATAGAAAAGACAAACTGCATAAAGTAAAAAAATTGTATACTACACTGTTGAATTTGTTACATATATAAATTATGTACAAATAGTACAAAAAAGGCAGTGAGAAAACAGAGCTATATAGGAGTGACAGTCACACATTTTATTAAAATTAAGTTAGATTAAAACTGAAGTCGATTCTGATAAAATAAGTTGTCTCTTGTAATCCCTAAATATTAAGAAATTAAATAAAAATATCTAATGTAAATAATTTTTAAAGTAATGATGACGCTAACCTAGAAATAGTAAAAGAGAAACAGAAGAATAAGAAATGAGACATATAACAAAACAGAAACTAATGTGGTAGATGTGTACCACATCATAATTGTTAACTCAGTTGGGAAACAATCTTAATAACTAGTTTTCAGTGTTGATGTGTACTTTCTTTTGCCTTAATTATACAAACTCTACACATTTCCAAAGTTACTCATGTCTCCATTTCCTTCCAATCTCCCAAAGAGAGGTTGATTTATACATTTGTAGGACAATTAGACTCTTTTGTTTGCATTTCTTCCTTAGATTATCTGGTCTCCTCAATTATTATAATTATTATTTTAAATTTGCAAACATTAAGGTTCACTCATTCAAGATCAATGGGTTTCAATCAATCCAAAATACAAAGGGGCTTCAAAAGGTTTATGAAAAATAGAACTAAAAGCCAAAATAATAAATATAAACTGTTTTTACAGTTTTGCCTTTTCCAGAACGTCGTAAAATTTGAATCATATAGTATGTAGCATTTTTAGACTTATTTCACTTCGACATGCATTTAAGCTTTCTTGGTATGTTTTTATAGTTCTTTTTTAAAACTCACAGAATAATATTTAGTTGTATTAGTTAATGCAGTTTGTTTATTCATTCACCTATTAAAGGACATTTTGGTTGCTTTCAGTTCTTAATGATTATGCAAAAGTTGCTGAAATACTTGCACCATAATCTTTTTTGGACATACGGATTCAAACAGTTGGGTAAATACCTAGTAGTATGTTTAATGCACTGTATGGTCAGAATCTGCTTAATTATGCAACAAACTGTCAGACATTCTCCTAAAATGTCTGTGTCATTTTAATTAGCTCCAACAATGAATGAGAGTTCTTTCTACTTCGCATTCTTTCCAGAAGTGGGTATTGGCAACATTTTAAGTTTACCCATCCTAATAGGTGTGTACTAATATTGTTTTATTTGATTTTGCAATTTTCTAGCGACAAATAATGTTGAGAATCTATTCATATACTTATATTTTTAGTTTTATGTCCTTTTTGGGGATGTGTTTCTTTGGAATTTTATGCATTTTAAATTAGACATTTTGTTTTCTTACAGTTGAGTTTTAATTTTTCTTCGCATATTTTGGATACACATTCTTTATAAGAAAAGTCTTTAACATATATTTTCTCTCGGTCTGCAGCTTCTCTTTTCATTGCCTTAACAGTGTATTTTACGTCACAAAAGCATTTCATTTCCTAAACTTCAATTTGCGTTTCCTTTTTCTCTTATTTTATGAATGATGCTTTTGGTTTTGTATCTAAAACTCATTGCCAAACCCAAGGTCATAAAGATATTCCTTTATATTTTCTTCTAGTCCTATAGTTTTGTTTTCCATTTAGGCCTATGGTCAACTTTGAGTCAATTGTTTGAAAGGCATGGGTCTACATTCACTTTTAAAATCTTTTACATTTAACAGTTCAATTCTTTCATAACCATTTGTTAAAGAGTATTTTCACCCACTAAATTGCCTCTGCTCTTTTGTCAAATAACAGTTGACTTGTGTATAGGTGTATCTCTAGGATCTTCATTATTTTCTATTTAACTTCATGTCCATTTTTTTGCCAATGCCATTCTGTCTTAATTACTGCAACTTTATAAGAATACATAAAGTTAGGTTGTATGATTTCTCTGCTTTTTGTGTACACTTTAACTTTGTGTTGGCTACTCTGAGTTTTGCCTTTCCATATAAACTTGAGAATTATAGATATCTACAAAACAGCACGCAAAGATTGTTATTGAGATTTCATTGACTCTACAGATCAATTTGAGAAGATCTGTCTTTTTTAGACTATTGAGTATTCCAATACATGGGTAAAGAATATCTCTACATTTATTTATAAGTTGTTTTATTTCTTTATTCAGAGTTCTGTCATTTTCTAAAAATATATCTTGCACATATTTTATTGTATTTGTACTTAGGTACTATATTTTAGGTGCTATATTAAATGGTATTTTGTTTTTGATTTTAAACTGCAATTGTTGATTACTGGCATATAGAAAATAATTAACTTTTGTACATTAATCTTGTGTCCTGCAATCTTGCTATCATTTCTTATTACAGTTTTTTTAATTGATACTGTGGAATTTCCTGTGTAGACAATCATGTCATCTGTGAACACAGATTGTTTTATTTCCCTTCCAAATGTGTATCTTCTATTTCATTTTCTTGTTTTATTACATTACCTAACATTTCCAACATTATGTTGAAGTTGTGAGAGGAGACATTCTTGTCCTATTCCTGATAATAGTTCCAAAGTATCTATTTTCTCACCAGCAAGTTTGTTGTTAACGGTGGCTTACTTGGAGATGTTCTCTCTCGAGTTAAACTTTTTCTCTCTTCCTAGTTTGCTGAGAGTTTTTGTTATGAATGAGTAATGACTTTGTCTAATTTTTTCTGAATCTACTGATATGACAGTATGGTTTTTCTTCTTTAGCCTGTTGATGTGATGAATCACATTAATTCATTTCCAATGTTGAATCAGCCTTGTATACCTGGAATAAGTCTCACTTGGTCATGTTGTATAATTCTCCTTGTACATTGTTGGATTTGATTTGCTAATATTTTGCCAGTCGTTTTCCATTCTTATAATATATTTGTATAGTTTTGTTATGAGGGTTTTAGCTGGCATGTGCTGACATTGCTTTGGCAGTGAATGACCACTGTCTCACTATTGTTTGGTTGAAGTAGCATTCCAGACTTCCCAACTGGCTTCCAATGATACCCAAGGGAGTTTCTTCTCATCACTGTTTGGAAGATGTTGTAGTTCTCGCTCCCCTCAAGTCCTCAGTTGATAACTCCCTGGCTTTGAAGAGTAGCAGTGACTATTTTACTTTCCCCACATGTTTTCCACTCATGTAGAGATGGAGGAGGGGATGTTTTACCTCTTTACTTCTCAGCAAAGGTGAGAGTCCTGACTCTCCTCTAGGCCTCCTCTGACACCACTCCATGGAAAGTGATAAGAGGAACTCATTATTGCCTAGCAAGGTAGGAAACCCTAGGTCTTGGTTCAGATTTTGCTCTTCTGGAGAGTAGAGTGTGTCCCTAGTTTATATGTATGTATGTGTGAACATCTGTTTCTGTGTGTGTGTGTATGTGTGTTTGTGTGTGTTGTTTGGCTTCAATTATCTAGTTATTATCTAGAGCTTTTTTTGTCTAGGCTGCTTTTCTGGTCCCTTGGCTAGATAAAGTAGGCTTTTAGTGCTTTCTTTTTGTTAGGTGCTTTTTATTTTGTTGAGAGAACACCCACCAGTTATTTCACATTAGTAACAAATGCTTGGAGCACTGTGAAATAAGACTTACTAGAGACTTCTATACGATGAAGAGTAAAATAAAAGAAGAAAGATGTCATTTAATAATTGCAACTGATCACACACACAGCACATGCACAAAAATTATTACAATTGAACTGTATGTACTTGCGCACTTGACAAAATAAAAATTAAAACAAAAAGAAGTTTTTTGCATAATGATATATTTTAAATTATTCAAGCTATTATATTCAACATTGTATCGTATTGGTTTTTAATAGTTTAAGCATTTTTTCCACACTGAGCATTATTCTAACATAAAAAGTTACTTATTTTTTCATTGCCACAAGTTATTTCATCTGGTGCTTAACTAAAAAAATGATTTCAATATTAATGAAACAAATGGCTGTAGTTAGAGCTGTTAAGAGAAAGAATGCGTCTCCACTTTGATGAATTCTTGAGAGAATTTCAAAGATAATTGTGATTATAACTGCTTTTCACTAGGTTTTCTGATTTTGAAACCTAACTATTGCTTCTCTCCCTCATGATTTAAATAGTTCTGTAATCCTTTAATAGCTAGTCTTATATTAATATACTTCATATTTATGGAAAAATGAATTATCTGCTATATATCTATCTAAGAACCAAAAAGTAGTAAGCTTATTTGAAAGCCCTCTAAGCTGCAATAGTTTTTCAAAAGCACTTTCGTTTTGTTCTCATATTTGCAAAACAGCTTCATCCTTAGAAGGCCACTGGATAATTATAAACACACACACCCACACACACACGCATACACACTCACAAACCAAAAGAAAAGAATACAGAATATCTGCAGTAAAAATGGATTGTTATTATGTAATTTATCCCAGAGTCAAAAAATTTTAAAGGTGTCAGAGCTCTTTGAGGATGTCATTAGACAAAAACATATTAATATTGTTAATGCCAATGTTATAACCCTCATTCACAAAGATATACTTAAACAATGTTCAGTATAATTTTGTTAATAAATGACAGTACTTTAAATTGGAACAAGGAGTTAAACCTATGTTAATATTTTAATAATGTATGTGTTTTTGTATTCAGTTTTAGTAAAGAAAAGATTTTAAGTAAATAATTTTAGTATATAAAATTCAAGACACATAATTTAAAGTAAGGAAAATTATTTTAAAATGAAGATAGCTGACAATAAAACTGAATGTAGAAATTAACTTCCATGTCAACTAACTAAATATCAAGTATGACCTCTACTCCTAATATGTATTCCTAATTATTCATTTATTTTTATTTATGCATTTGTGTATTTATGTCTTGCTTATTTGTTTTTAGTTTTGCATTTTAACAGGATACATTTTTTAAAAAGTTGTTGTACAGTCCCTTATATAAGAAATTATTAGATCTTTGATTATACTAATGTAAATTTTACTACTGCACTTAGATTACAAGTTTTTTTAGAGCATAGATTATGTCTAAACATCTGTATCTATATTGCCTAATAACGTTCTTCTATGTATACATTATTGTTGGAATTCCATAAATCATTTTCAAAGAAACCATTCTCTTCATATATTTTAATTATGAAACATAGTAGAATTTTATCTCAGTTCTGCAAATATATCCAAATTGCTATGATGCAATAAAAATTTATAAGTGCATAGATATCATAACTTATTTTAAAAGTAAATTCATTTTTCCTATTCTTTAATGATACAGGATTTTTTCTTATCTACATTTAAATGATTAGATTTAGTTTTGAATTCTGAGTGGATCTTCATTCCTCCAATTTCCTTGTGTAAATTTTGGCATACTTATAAAAATAAAAACCAATATCCACACTTCTTTTTTATAACCTGTGCTTACCCAATTTGACAAATGAGGTTGAATGCTGAAGACTTGTACTGAATCAAGAGAAATAGTTGTTGAGAGAAAGGCTAGTAGATTATATTCCCTGTTTGATTTCAAAAAGATGAGCCAAATAGCTAGAAAACAGAACTCTTGAGAGTTTAGAGAACACCGAATTCATCATCTAGTGTACAATAAATCTCTTCCTTGGATAGATTTATTTCTTTTATCAAACAGGGCTTCATATAATGGATAACACTGGTGTAAAATGGTGACTACTTGTAACAGATGTTGCTAAATGCAGGCATTATTCCAGTGGGAAGAGAGGTGAGGTCCAGGATAGAGCAAGTGCGCAAGACAGACTTTAAAGAGATCATTTCCATTCAAGTTTAAGAATGATGTGCACCTCTATAAAAGTACATTCTTTTTGTGATGTAAGCTTGAGGAAGGGTAAATAGATGTTAAGAAATCTTCCATAAGAACATCAGCACGAGCCCTACACTGAGACTATAAAATGTTTTTTATTCAGGTCTATGTACATTTTTCCAGAGTAAAAGGTTCCAGATACACTGCTATTCTTAGTTTATATGCATGTGGTTCTTACAGTGTAAAAAAGAAAAAATGAAAAAATTCAGATAAGGGTGAATTCAGCCTAATTTAGTGACATGATGTCACTTTGTCTTTGATTTCTGTCTCTGCTTTGGCCTTAAGCTTCATTAACAGTAGTTATAGTTAAGCATCTAAACATTTAAAATTTCAACTTCCTTTTTCTTCTCTTTTAAAGAAAAAGGAAAAGAAGAGTCAGTGCTGACCTTCAGTGATTTGGGGTAATGAATTTTCAGACATAAAATCTCATAGGCTCTCTCACAAGAGATCAGTTGCTAGAGTTTTGGTCAGGTCAGTGTTACCAGAGTAAAAAAAAAAAAAAAAAAAAAAAAAAAAGTCTTTCTAATGATAAATGTAGTTCAGGATATCTGCTCGCATGGCAAGTTCAAATATGAGAGAAAGAGGCACAGTTCCCCTTCCTATTGACTCATTGGCTTCTCCAGAGTAATGCACTGTCTTTTTCTACCTTTTTTTTTTCCTTTTTATTTTCTTTTTTATTTTCTTTTTTTGAGATGGAGTGTCACTCTGTCGCCCGGGCTGGAGTGCAGTGGTGTGATCTCGGCTTATTGCAACCTCTGCCTCCCGGGTTCACGCCATTCTCCTGCTCAGCCTCCCGAGTAGCTGGGACTACAGGCGCCTGCCACCACGCCCGGCTAAATTTTTTTTTTTTGTATTTTTAGTAGAGACGGGGTTTCACCATGTTAGCCAGGATGGTCTCGATCTCCTGACCTTGTGATCCACCCACCTCGGCCTCCCAAAGTACTGGGATTACAGGTGTGAGCCACCGTGCCCGGCCAAGTCATGCACTTTCTAAAGCAAGAGAAACGTGTCAAGATGATCCATGGTCTATACTCACTATTAAGGTATATTAGAAACAAGAAAATTACTCTCTGCCCAGAGACAGGCAGGGATCAATACCCAATAATGTAAATCAAGCCCACAAAATATTGAAAGAAAACTAATGTTTTGGCTCAGTGATTTTACAGAAAAGTGGTTATTTCCGTGTTTGCCAACTTAGAATAACTAGGGCCATTTTTAGGAGTCACGCAAAATAATATGTAGAATACACACACATACACACACACATACATACAACAGATCAGTCTTTTCACCAAAAAAAGAGAAAGAAAAAAGAAAAAATACCCTGACACTCATGGCTATACTTTCCTGTTAGAGGTATGATTTAGATATATTATTACTGAGTGATAAAAGAAAATCCCCTTTAAGTCATGTTTACCTGGGGAGAAAAATATTATAATATTTTCACATGTGCTTACTTACTAACATTATTTTAGTTGTCCAGACTATGATAAACAAGCTATTCTGAAGACAGTATATAAGGTATATATGGGTACAGCTTATGAATTTCTGTCAAATACTTTCTAAGTTAATGCAATGACTGCAGTGTGTAAATGGTTACTGAAAATATTTGTCTAATAGATTTAAAAGCTAAAACAACTAAGTAGTGTGGGGGTACTTAACATATTTTAAAAAGAGCAAACTCAGTAAATGAAGGTGAAGAAATGGTCCTTACATGATAAGGCAATTGACAATGTCCCAAAGCCCCCCAAAAAATAACTGCCCTGCTCCAGGATGAGAGAGGGGAGTCAAATCTACAGAAGCTAATATTATAGACACAATAATCTATATTGCTTGATACCAGCAGTGGGGGCAACAGGTCCCAGACCAGAGTCTCTAAAAAGTAGAACCACCTTACTACCTGAAGTTGCAGAGAGTGAAATTGTGATTTATCACAAATTATGCTAAATCCTGCATGTCTCCCAGAGTGCAGAATTTAAGACTGAGGGGAGCCTTTAGTGTATACAAGCTAGAATGTATTTTTTTCCCCTGTGATACATTACATTTTTGGGTTTTGGAATGAGAAGCATGGCCTTGGAGATTAACATAGAAAAGAGCAGTGTCTCAACCATTCTATAGCATTCATGAATAGCGATCCTCCTTCCATTTTGACACAATTGTTATAAAATCTCTACATATTAAAAGGAAAAGAAAATGGAATAGAGTACATAGTTATAAAAATCTAGGCCTGGCGCGGTGGCTCACGCCTGTAATCCCAGCACTTTGGGAGGCCAAGGCAGGCGGATCACGAGGTCAGGAGATTGAGACCATCCTGGCTAAATGGTGAAACCCCGTTTCTACTAAAAATACAAAAAATTAGCCAGGCTTGGTGGCGGGCGCCTGTAGTCCCAGCTACTCGGGAGGCTGAGGCAGGAGAACAGCATGAACCCGGGAGGCAGAGCTTGCAGGGAGCCGAGATTGCACCACTGTACTCCAGCCTGGGCAACAGAGCGAGACTCCGTCTCAAAAATAAATAAATAAGAATAAATAGATAAATAAATAAATAAATAAAAATTATCTTAGATATGTAGGAAACCCAAAATTAATCCAATTAGTAATAAATGTACTTACATGTGTTACAAATGAATAATGTAACAATGATAAAGGGTATGAAAAAGAAAAGAACCTAACCTAAGTGATTTTGGCAAACACTATATTTTGACATAATTTAAGGCTAAAGATGAACAATATTGTACATAAATATTGGACTCCATTTAGTAAATTTGTTTTTCAGAAGGGTATAAGAAAATAGGGAACTATATCATGGATTTTGAGAGCCAGGTGAATCAGTCTGAGAATAGGGTTGTGAATACGAAATTGAGGAAGGATATAATAAACCCTCTGGTGTTAGGCTGAAATCTGAAATACTAGTATAAACTAATGGTTTTCAACCTACACACACACACACACACACACACACAAATGGAGATAAACAGAAATAGGTGCAGATTGTGCATGTGTGTGTTGAAGGATGGGCGAATATGCCCCCAAAACATGCCACTTTGGCATAAGGATTATTTTGTCTATAGGCACTTGAAATACAGTATGTGCAGAAGAGATGCTCATGCCTCTCCTTTTCTTCCTGAAAACTCCCAAGTGAAAGCTTCCTCCCTTATACCTGGAAGAAAGAATTGTTCTTATCACCAGAGATAAGAGGTCGAAGCTGAACAAATTCTGTAAAAATAGATCTTGTTAAAATAACTCTTATCGTCTTATTTTCTTTTTCTCTCTCTATTTTAGTTACTTTCTCAATGTTGCCCCGTTTTTCAAGCTAGTATACAAGCACTTAGGTTTTGCCACTTGTGTCTTCATTTTCCTATGAGGGCTCCCACGTGTGTAAAAAAACTTTGTATGCTTTTGTCCTATTAATATGTCTTATGTCAAATTATCAGGTCCAGCCAGAGACCCTAAAAGAGGAAAGGTAAAATTTTGCACCCCCTACAGTGTGTGTGTGTGTGTGTGTGTGTTTGTATGAATTTATATGCAACCCAGGAACAATAAATACACTTAGTACCTAGATGTTGCCCTAAATATCATTTTTCCAGAAAGAAATAAAGGGTATGAAAATTGGAAAAGAAAAAGTCAAACTATTGCTGTTCATCCATGATATGATTGTATATGATATGATTGTATAGTTTGAAAGCCCTAGGCTCTTCCAAAACAATCCTAGATTTGAAAACAAATGCAGTTAGTCTCAGGTTACAAAATCAATGTACACAAATCAGTAGCACTGCTATACACCAACAATAACCAAGCTGAGAATCAAATCAAGAACTCAATCCCCTTCACAATAGTGTCAAAAACATAAAAGAAAATGCCTTAGAATATACTTACCCAAGAAGGTGAAAGATCTCTACAAGGAGAACTACAAAACACTGCTGAAAGAAATCATAGTTAACACACACAAATGGAAACACATTCCAGGCTCATGGGTTGAAAGAATCAGTATCGTGAAAACGACAACGCTACTCAGAGCCATCCACAGATTCAATGCAATTCCTACCAAAATATCAGCATAATTTTTCACAGAATTAGAAAAAGCAATCCTAAAATTCATATGGAGCCAAAAAAAGAGCCTGAATAGCCAAAGCAATCCAAAGCCAAAAGAACAAATGTGCAGGCATCTCATTATATGACTTCAAGTTATACTGCAAGCTATAGTAACCAAAACAGCATGGTACTCGCAAAGAAGTAGACACATAAACCAACGAAACAGAATAGAGAACACAGAAATAAAGCCAAATAGTTACAACTAACTGATCTTCGACAAAGCATACAAAAACATAAACTGGGGAAAGGAAATTCCATTTAATAAATGGTACTGAGGAAATTGGATAGCCATATGCAGAAGAACGAAACTGGATTTTTCTATCTTATCTTATACAAAAATCAACTCTAGATGGATCAAAGACTAAGACCTGAAACCATAAAAATTATGGAAGATAACCTAGAAAAAACTCCTCTGAACTTTGGCGTAGGCAAAGAATTTATCACTAAGACCTCAAAAGCAAATGAAACAAACAAACAAAAATATCATTCTTGCAATGAAATGAAATAGAGCTCTTAAAAAAATGTTGTGCCAGAGCTAGAGCAAGAAAGCATAAGACACACCTGGAACACGTGTAGTGTCAGAAAGTAAGGCATTCCATATTCAAAAAATGATGTTGGCTGATCTAAAAGATGCAGAATTCAACTTGAAAGATCTCCCATTGGCTAAATATAGAAAAGTTTTAGCAACAACAATAATGAAGAATTAACTAGACAATAAAATAAATACATTATTTCATAACAATATAATTAACAATTGAGTAAATGAGTACATTGGGTAGAAGAGATCACTTTTTATTACAGTAGAATTCCAATTAAAAATGTAGAAAAATAGAGAAAATAGAAAATTATCTTCGTCAATCACTGCAGTAATAACTTCCATGGGCAAGAAGCATAGAAGATGCTAATATTAATTAAAATTATTGAGAAAGTTTGATTAGATATGATATTTTCAGAGCCTTAAACCATTTTCACACAAAGTATTTACTGAATGCAAAAACAAAAGTAATTACTTTACAGTGACGTGACCTGGCAGAACCTACCTGAACGAAGTTATCTAGGTTAACATTACACAACATTGGGACAAATAGATGTCATATAACTTCTGATATGATATACTGGGAAGGCATTAAATTACCTCTGTAGTAAAATTACCAAATATTTACAACTTCAGTTTAAGTACAAAAATATAAGACAAATATAAACTGGAATAAATTCTATAAAATAATTGACCAGTAGTATTTCAATACAGCAGTCATTTAAAAAAAAAAAGAACAGCTTTCTTGTATTGAATATTGGAAAAACATGACAATTAAATAGGAGCTGGGATCCTGAACTGGACTTACATAACAAAAAAGGCATTGGTGGGATAATTAGTAACAACTGAATAGGGCCTATAGATTAATTAATACTATGATACATAGCAAAATTACTTTCCTGGTTTTGCTAATTGTACTGCCCTGTAACTATGTTTGATGTAAACATTTGGAGAATTTGGCTGAAGGGCATACAGAAAGTTTTTGTGTTATTTTTGCAACTATTTTATGTCAAATTATTTCAATGTATAAAATAAAAGAAAAAATCAAAATGTTAAAAACAGTGGTATAGACAACAGTGTTATAACAGTTCACAATAATAAATAAAATTGGGAAGGAAAGAAATAGAGTGAAAAGAACTAGATTTGCAGAAACAGATATATTATAAATGTTTACTTTTTGCTAGGCATTTTACTTCTTTATTGATTATACTCCCACAATATCCATTGAGAAAATACAATTTTTATTATCGGCAGGTGAAAAAAGTTTATTATTTAATATGTTTGTTGGATATAATCAGATTCACGTATATCTATCTATCTATCTATCTATCTATCTATCTATCTATCTATCTATCTATCTATTGCAATACAAACAGGGATTCGCAAAACTTTTAGACTACAATTATGTCCACAGAACCCAAATATAACAAGGTGCTAGTGACCCAGAAAGGAGCATAAGAAAAATGAGAGAGCCATCAAGGTTTTCTGGATCTTACATTTTTTTCTCTATTTGCATATTTCTTAGTCTTTATTTCTCCATTTTTAAACTTTCTTTTCGTACTTCTTAGTCATCGTGGTAGATTACTGAAGCCCCAGTTGTAGGGGTACAATTACTGTACCCCCAATTGTAGGGGTACAATTATGTTTTATAGCCATACACAGATTAACTGGATTAACCCAAATTGCAATTTGAAACTTTACTGTAGTACAAATATGGCTGCTTCAAGTTAAATTGTGTGTGAGTTGGAGGAAGAGAGGGAGTGAGATTAGATGGAGGCAGCAGTGTTTCCAGAACCAGTAAAAATATAGGTACTATATTTTGCTCTTCTTACCATCTTATCTCTGCTTCTGCTTTTGTATCAGCCTTACTTTCTTTGTTTAGACCAACTCTCCATAGTTTTTCATATACATCGTGAATGCCTACACACACACACACACACACACACACACACACACACACACACGCACGCACACAGGCTTCCTTTAACCAGTACAGAAAATCGTTTTGTGCACAGGTTTATTCAACTTTGACTTGAGAGTTTGATCTTATAAAGTGCAACCATGGCTGTTGGAGGCCACATTCATAGTTGAGCTTAGAACATTCTGGGAGAAAATGAAAGAACAGGTAAGAAAGGTAGACACACAAAAGCAGCCACACTGAATAGGTTTGGATTTCAGCTTCATTAATGTAAAGCAAATGACCTTAAGAGGTTGCTTAACCCCTCAGTAACTTTTCTCATTTGTAATAATAATAATAATAATAATCTTCTAGACTAAGTTTTAGGATTAATGAATTGATACATCTAAACATCTAAAATCACTTAGAAAAGTTCCCGGCAAATATAAAGTACAGAGTAAATATTAGTTATCTATTTTTATCAACAGAAAGCAGACCTGCTTGGTAAAAGTACAAGAGGTGAAGATAAAAGTAATGCAATAATACCAGTAAAAATATGTTTGAATATAAAGAAAATAAAATTATATTTGATTGGAGTTGCAAAAGGAAATAGAATGAGGCCAAAACTACAGCAACAGAAGATTATTAAAAGTCTGGAAAATGTCATAAAGAAGGCTTTTCATCCTACCTTTAGCATTCGACATCACTTTGGATATAAAATACATGAATAAGCTTCAGTAAAAATGCTGTTCCAATGTAATCTATATAAAGAGTCTATATATTTGTCAAGAATAACTGGTTGTGAAAGAGAAGTGAGTGTCAGCTTCAGCCTTTTGGAAGAAGAGAGCTATTTATTCATTTTTTATTGGTATTGTAGATACTAGATCATGTTGTTTGTCTTATCTGCAATGTCCTTTTTGGCCTTGCATTTCAGGTGAATGTAAATCAAAAGCCTTTAAAGTTATGGATCCTGATGATTCACAAGGTAATCTTGCAAACACAGCAGGGAAATATACGATTTGCAAATTGCTTAACTGACATCTCTGGTATTATCCTAAAATATTGTTGCAGTAGAACTCATTTTATAATATCTCAGCTTGATGATATTTTAAAACTTTACCTTTCTCAAGATAGATATATTGCCACCCATTTGCATACTTTTATTTTTTAAATTGTATGTGGATTGAAGGGCAGGGTGCTTTACTTCAGAATAACTAAAATATACCCTTTTCATATGAGCCATTCTTAAATGTGTTAAACTTCTTATATTGAATTTTTAAAAATTTCTTAACATTTGAATTTCTTATCATTATAAGTTATGATTGAACTTGCCTATAAATTAATACAACGTTGCTAAAGATTTTCAATTTTGGATTACCTTATTCCATGAAAAAAAAATGCCTATTAAATGTAGAATTAATCGTTGGTGCTTTCAAATGATGATAATACCTTTAATGCAATTTTTCATCAATGTAATATACATTTCCCAAAATCAGCATTATAACGTACTTAGCGATTTTACACATGGCTCTTTTCACTCAAGTAGCTCATGCTGCAGAAATGTAAGTGTAGAGCTATATTCTCACAGACTGTTATTAATTAAACCTAGGTTTCATAATGACATTGTCATTGTGATTTCAATGCAGACATATGCTTTCACACACATTTAAAGAACAACATTGAAATTATTTTCATATACTAGAAAATATTCTTACTATCCATACCTTGACAAGTAGATATTGCAAGGTGTAATTGGAGAGATGCTGTTCAACTCAAGGAGTATGAAGACTAAAGTTGATTTGATGGCAAATCACATAATCTCTTATAGATAAGAAAAAAGGGGGACTGAGGCATATTATGACTGAAAATGCTGCCAGTTTTAACGATTAACAATGACACTTTAGGCCTGGCGCGGTAGCTCACACCTGTAATTCTAGTACTTTGGGAGGCCAAGGTGGGTGGATCACCTGAGGTCAGGAGTTCTAGACCAGCCTGGCCAACATGGTGAAACCCTGTCTTTACTAAAACTACAAAAATTAGCCAGCCATGGTGGTGGGTGCCTGTAATCCCAGCTACTCGGGAGGCTGACGCATGAGAATCGTTTGAACCCAGGAAGCGGAGGTTGGTGTGAGCCGAGATCGTGCTACTGCACTCCAGCCTGGGTAACAGAGCGAGACTGCATCTGAATAAAAAAAAAAAAAAAAAAAAAGGGAGAGACTTTAACTTCAATTATGGGTGAATAAGCAAGATTATGAGATATTTTATATATGTGTAAACTAACACATATATATGTATATATAAAATGTGGATAAATACGTGTGTGTGTGTGTGTACACATATACTTTTATTAAGGTGGACCTTCTATCTTTAGATATACATTTTTAAATGAAATAAGAAAAAATAAGAATGTAAATGGAAAGAAGAGAAATGTTTCTTTTAACATAAAGGAAATATTTGCATTGAGGAACAAGATTGACTTAAAATATAAGAGAATTTCAATATTTATTTGTGCCACATCTTTCAAAGAATTTTAAAGAGAATATTGTCCATAAGTGTAATCTTCCTTTACAAGAATTTATTTCCTTCCTTCCTTTCCCTCCTTCCTCCCTCCCTCCTTCCGTCTTTTCCTCTCATTCACTTTCCTTCTTCTTTTCTTTCCTTCCTTCCTTCCTCTTTTCCTCTCTCTCTCTTTCTTCTTTATAAATACTTTTTAATCCTCTGTAGCCTCTTCAGAAAAATTTACTAGAGAAAACATTTAAACATTCTAATTTGTAGCCTTCCAGATTTTTCATAACTTCTTCCAACATTTCTATTTAGAAGCTATTTTTCTTTTCAATATTTAGACACAGTTAATCTGACTTTAAAAACGGTTATGAGTCTCTCCACTTGCTGTATTCCCCAAAACAAAGGATATCATGAGATTTACGCAACAAATGAGAATTCTTGTACTATTCCAAAGACTCTGATTCTGTTTCTCCTCCGCTGCTCCCATTTTGCATTATAAAAAACTCAGGCAAAATAACCCTGATCACAATTCAAGTATCATCTCCACACAGATTTCTATATGGTAATCTTTGATAATATGAGTTCAATTTGTTTACCCTTTGATCTCCTTACTGCTTTTATCCTCCTGCCTAGTACTAATTCATGAGGACAGAAAACACCTTAGAATTTGTGTGAATAGTAGCAATTTGGACTCAAATGTATCTATCTTTACCGAACAATTCCATATGTCCTTCTCTAAGCTCACCACCTTTCGCTATTCCAACTCCACAACTGCCATGACTGCAGACTTGCTCTGGCAACAACTGTCCCACTGTTTACACCTTCATACACTCCCAGTACCTATAAGGCCTTTTCTGTTGTACCTATAAGACCATGTTAGAAATTTCTCTCCTCATAATGCCTACCCCATTAAATCATACACGTGTTATAAGTGACCATATCCTACCCAAATCATGTATGAAACATCCTTGTATATCAGAACTCACACAGTACATTGCTACATGTATACATATTAGTTGGGCAAAAAGAAAAACATATTTATCAAGATTTGTACATGAAAGTGAATTCCAATAAAACAGAACTGACCACAAGAGGTACAATTTAGGCTACTGTTAAAAGATTTAACTTTTACCATGAAACATTATATTTCCTTTATTTAGTTTTAAAATTAATTATAAAAAGCTAAATATTATTTTAAAGATATTATTTTTTAAGAAATCATTTTTCTTCTGTTTTCCGGTTCCAAACTTCGCACCCTGGGACTTCGATCGGCCCAGGATTTCCACCATTTTATCGAAAATGCTAAATATTGGCAGTGCCAAGGACGTCTGAAGATGGTAAACCATTTCTCCACAAAACCACAGCTCCCCTGCGACCCAGGTGCTGGTAAAGGGTAACAACGTAGGAGGCCCAATCCCCTCGCGCTTCTCAGGGTCCCCGGCTTTCCGCCCCTGTGCCAGACGACGGCGTCCTAACGGCCACCCTCTCCCAGGAACCTCCAACGACGGCGCCAAAGCCACAGGAGCCGCCTCCCACCTGAGGCCCGCACGCCATGTTCTCCCTTTTCCCGACCCGTAGGGGCGCCCCACTTTGGCCATGCGCTTCCCGCCCGCACTCGCCGCGCAGCCATGAGGGGCGGGCCTCAACTCACCTTGGCCAATACGGACCGCTGGCGCGGGGTCTCTGAGGGAGCGAAGCGGCGAGCGGGCTGCAGGCCGAGTAGGGCCATGCGGCGGTAGTGGCGGCAGACAGGACAGAGCCCTGGCAGGAGAGGCACAGCACGTCAGGTGAGACAAAGACAGACGTGGCCAGGGGGACAGCACAAGTGAGGTGAGGCCTCGTGGTGCGAGCTCCAGGGCTGGTGAGGCAGCTGGTTTGCGCAGGCACCCCAGCCACGAGGTGGCGCCCTGCCCTCGCCCTGCCCCCGCCCTGCCCCCGCCCTGCACCGACCCTTCCGCCCAGCACCCTCTGCTCTGCTCTGCCTCTTCTGCTCAGCACCCCCTACACTACCCTGCCCCTTCTGCTCAACACCCCCTGCTCTGCCCTGCTTTTTCCATTCAGCGTCCCCTGCGGCCTCCCAGCCCTCATTCACCTCACTTTCCACCCGCAATGTCCTACCCACTAAAAAACTCTCTTGCCACCCTACCCTGGGCCCGAACCCCACCCCACACTAATTATCTCTTTTCTCCCGGGTAAGGTGAGGGACTTGGCACCCCTGCCCCTTCCCTTTGTCTTCCTCTTTACCTATGCTTCATATGCCTCTCAACATGCCCTGGCGTTGGCAGAGTTTATAGCACACTGTTCGCTAATGAGAATTAAATCTTCCGTAAAATGTCTATATGTTAATTCTTAACACTGAAAACCAAGAACAAGTTTTTGTAGTCTGCTGATGATGTAAAAAATATTCATGGCAGGGTCAAATAGTGTTTGGACCCAGTAGAGAAGGTGATGTAGTTATCTGTCACTAAAGCTAATTTTCTTATTATTTATTTTATTTTTTTGTAAAGACGGGTCTCACTGTCACCCAGGCTGATCTCAAACTCCTGGGATCAAGCCATCCTCTTGCCTCGGCCTCCCAAAGTTCTGGGATTACCGGCATGAGGCACTGTGCCCAGCCTCTCTTGAGGGAAAAGTAAATATGTTGTGATTTTTAAATTTAGTACTGTAATAAACCTTTATCCACTACAAAAAAAGTCAGTAATATTTCATGTGTGGAGTAACAAGTATACTTGTCAAACAATGCTATACCTCCAAGTTCACAGTTCACCTATTTTAAACTTTAAATACAAAAAAAAATCCTGATTGGTCACATAGAAAAAAATAAATAAGTAAATTACTGTCTAAGGTCACTTGCAAAAAAAATTGTTTTATACGTACTATGTTCTCTTCAAAGAGTTTTACATGCATCAACTAATTTAATCTTTATAATAATCCTGTAAGATAGAATTTTTTCTCACCATTTTACACAAGGAAAGTAAGACTAAGAAAGTTCCAAGTTAGTGCAGCATTTATGGGCAGAGCTGGGAGAGAAATCAGGACAGTGCAGTGACAGAGTCTATAAACTACTCAGCCTTTGGGCTTCAGGGACAAGTCTTGGATTTCTTCTTTTTTTTTTAACTTACAATAATATTAATATAAAAAACAAACATTACCAAGTGTTTGTTATGAGAAATGTGCGGCTAAGATGCTCCAAAAAGGTTGAGAATGATAAAATAAGTCAAAGTAAAGAAGTCCAAGTAGTGTTTTTTAAAAAAATATGTATAATAAATTACCTAGAAGTAAAAATTTTAATTAACTTTTTTATGTGTACTAAAAAAATTGGTATTTTTTATTTATATCTGCCACATTCAATTATTTTGTGTATTTTCTCTGCAAAAGGATTTGCTTGCTGTATTTAGGTACTAAATTGAATTATTAATAGTTACATTTTCCACAGAAATTTCAGGGAGGTTTGATCTAATCTTGTTGGTCTCCCTATCTCATAATCATTTCTTATTTCGTTTCTAACTATTTCACTTAGGAACTACAAATGAAAATTACTTTCTCAGCTAATTACAATTAATTTGGGACTCTCTTTCCAGCTAAAAATTCAATATTGATTTATTTTCCTTTGTCATGCACAATTGCTCTGAAATGACAGGTATTCTGAAATTACTTTTCAAAGGCTGTATGTTCTGGTGGTTTAAAAGCATGGGCTTTGGGGTTAGAGAGCTCTGCCAACTTCTAGCCAAGTGCATGCCTCATTTTCTACATTTACCCTTCTTAAAAAATTTTAAATATATTAAACATTACTAAATTGTACCTCTTAGTGTATCAACATATTTCAATAGTATGTACATGTCTAGTATACATTCAGTTTAATCATGTCTTGTATACATTCAGTTTCATACTTACAAATCTATACATCTTTTTGCTCGTTTTCAAAATAAGTTTGTTTTAATTGAAGAATACTATTATTCATCATGTGCATGTTGTTTTGAAATATGTATACCTTGTGGAATGGCTAAATCAAGCAAATTAAAATTTGCATTTCTCCATATACTTATCATTTTTTTTGTGATGAGAACACTTAAAGTTTACACTCTTAGAAATTTTCAAAAATGCAATACATTATTAACTGTAATTCTAGATTACTAAAATAATTATCTCTGTTCTTTAATTTTCTTTGAAGCTATGATTATGGAAGGAATCGATGCATGGATCAGGTGCTATTATTTTAGTGAAAGAGAAATTACTATCCTCATGCATAAAATAGCTACGTGTACTGAAATAAAACTCAAAGTGGGGATGGATGTTAAACTTGAACAATTACTTTTGGCAAGACAGTTGGCATAGTTACAGTGTTACACTTTTTCTATTTCCATGCTTCCACCTACTGCTTATTTCCATTGACGCTTGTACCACCCAACGCATTAGATAAGCCGAACTGGGTGTAAATAGAAGGAAACATTAATAATTAAGTAAATTTGAAATCACTCCAATTTTTACAGAATGTTTTTCTTGCCTTTTGCCTCCAAAACTGAATATGTGAGCTCTCTTGGAAAATGAAGACAATATTGTTCCTCTTAAAAAATACATTATTAACTATAATCACCGTATTGTACAATAGTTTTTGAACTTATTCCTCCTATCTAACCGAAACTTTCTATCCTTTGACCAACATCTCCCCAATTCTCCTGCCCACCTCCTGGTAACCACTATTCTACTCTGTACATCTATGAATTCAACTTTCTAGATTCTGTATCTAAAAAAGTGAGATCATGCAGTATTTGCCTTTCCGTGCCTGGCTTGCTTCATTTAGGATTATGTCATTCAGGTTCATCTATGCTGTCACAAATAACAAAATTTTTTTTCTTTTTAAAGGATAAACAGTATTCCATTGTCTATACATGCTTACCCTAGATATATTATGGGTTTGGTTCCAGACAACTGCAGTAGTAATGCAAATATTGCAATAAAGTGATTCACATGATTTTTTTCCAGTGCATATAAAAGTTATGTTTACACTGTAGTCTATTAAATGTGTAATAACATTATGTTACAAAATACATATACCTTAACTAGAAATCCAGCATGTATTATTATTTTATTTGATGTGTACAGCTGGAACTACTGGTCGACTTTTAAGCAAGGTGATCTTTTATAACTTGTGTATAGCATTTCACTATTTATATTAATATCTTTCCTTTTAAAAGTAAGTATATCCATTAAACATTCTTAATGTTGGTTGAAGATGATCCTATTCAATCAGCAACTATATGAACATTGAAGTAAAGCCTCTGGGTATTGCATAATTGAAAATAGAACCATAGATTCCCAATTTGAAAAATCAGAAGATGAAACAGCAGTAATTTTAAAAGTTTTATGTATTTGTGTATAATAACCATTAAAAGTTACATTTTTATTTAAAATAAATTTCGTCTGTCATTTCATCGTAATATAATTAAGATAGTCCTATTTCTGGCCAAAGGAAATAAAGGGAAACTTTAGATTTTTATGCAGATAGAGAGTGAATTGGTGGAGAAAAATAACAGGTTATAGTAATAATTTCCAATATAATTATAGGAAGATAGTGGTGGTTAGTACCTCCACCAACATCAAACTATATATTTAATCTTCTGATTTTTGTTTAATCAGCTTTAGCAATATGTTCATGCTTAGATACAGAACCTTAATGAGTAACTTCTAATTTCACCCTATCTATTCTGTTCTAATTTATCTAATACTCTCCATTTTACTAATTTTGAGTTGTACACATCAATGCATATCATAAGGAAAATATTTTCCCATTTTACAACATAAAAAATTATTACAAACCTTTTCCAAAACAAGACAGGTACTATTTACTGGGTTACTTAACACAATCAGGATTACCTAATATCAGGTTGCATTATTATTATTATTATTTTGACATGGAGTTTCACTCTTGTTGCCCAGGCTGGACAAGCTGGAGTGCAATGGTACAATCTTTGCTCACTGCAACCTCCGCCTCCTGAGTTCAAGAGATTCTCCTGCCTCAGCCTCCTGAGTAGCTGGGATTACCAGCATGCACCACCACAGCCAGCTAATTTTTGTATTTTTAGTAGAGATGGGGTTTCACAATGTTGGCCAGGATGGTCTCGAACTCCTGACCTCAGGTGATCTGCCCGCCTCGGCCTCAAAAGTGCTGGGATTACAAGCATGAGCCACAGTGCCCGGCTGGTTGCATTATTTTTATAGTGAACGAAGATGACAGATTTGAACAACACAGAATCTATCGAACAGTACATATAGGACACATAGAGGACAGAAAAAGCATAAAAATCTTTTAATGTGTAATGCTTATAAGAAAACAACATGGAATGAAAACTCAGGTATGAGATGAAAACTGAACGACAGAAGCATGGTTGTAACATGGTAGGCATCTTTCTTTCCCTTGGCCTCAGTTTCTTCATTTCTAAAATGGAGAGGGGGGAGAAAATGACTAGTTTTTTTCAAACAGAAGTTGCATGCTAAAATAGTCTGTGAGATACACAGACACAATGTAATCAAATAATGTCAGCTGAGGAAATAGCAATTTTGTGAGCTTTCGGATCAAAATGAAGCTAATGCAATCAAATGATGGTACAATCAGAAGGATTTCTGAACATTTACTGGTTAAGCAGCCTTCTGATGCTTGGCTGTCCTTAGGAATCCTAAGATGCTGTCATAAACAAATATTACAGTAAGAAATAAACAATAAAAACTGTATAATCACAGATTTTAAGATTAGTCAGCGTTCACTACCACAACTAGAAAGACTTTGTAGTCTGGAATACTGCCATATTTTAGGAGCCCTGAGAATTAGTCTCTGAGATGGAGATTAACTTGGTTAAGAAGTACGCTTGGGATCAATACCTGGGTAAGGAAATGGGAAAGAAGCAGGAAGGAGGAAGAAAAGTTAAGCTATTATGCAGACCCAACAGAAGTCTCAACTAACTTGGTGAGAAGTTCAGTAGCTTGAATAGCCCAGTAGCTCTTCAGGGTCATCCTAAAATTGGATTGGATGGCCCAAAACTTCTGTTTCAACATCAACCAATTATTAAGTATGGGCTTCTGCAAAAAAACAAAATACACAGTCATAGGCCAGGCAGCTCTCTAATAGCTGAGGCAATCCCTGAAGAGAGGTTTGTCTTCTGACAGCATTCTTGGCAGAAGGGTAGTAAGTCCTTCATTGAATGGAAAACTGGAAAACTGGGGAGCCCATAATAGTAACTGCTATAGTCTATCTTTTGCAGCATTCTGCTTGACTTCTTCCTGCACATCCTGGGAACTGCTTTTCCAGAATTAGAGTTGACCTCTACTTTTGAGGAAATTTAAAAAGGAAGATTCAAGGAGTACTCTACACTCCCCAAATGCAGCAGCTGGTGTGAGGATGCAAATGATTCTCATTGTTTCTCACTACTATTGTGTATTTTATATTTTCAATCTCCTCTAGCACCCCTGCTAATCATGGTGATTTATCTGGTCTCTGGCTCATGGATTACCAAACCTACTCATCATGACTCCCATTGACAAGAGTTTCTTCTCTTGTGTTTATTGTCACAAGTGAACAAAACAATTGCAATAAATGGTCTCTCAAACATATAATTAACAGCACAGTTAATTACCAGTGCCATTTTTTTTCTCTAGGTTATCTTAAATCAACACCACTGATAGTGTTAACAATTGGTTTGCTACTTTACAGTGGGTGCTATATGTGCTCCCTTACTCCTCAATGATAACCAAAAGCCAAGTGATCAACGTCCACAACATGATCTTAGTGCTTTATCAAACAGGTGTTGTAGTCTATGATCTGCAAGAAGGTGACTCTCAAGTAGAGTTGGATATACAAGTTGCTTACTAGTAAGGGCATTTAAGATCAACATCTATGGAAGGGAAAGGAAAGAAGAAAACTAGGCAGAAGCTGAACTGTGCTGCAAGCTCAACAGCACCTTTACTAATCCAGTCAAAATGGCTGTTAAGGGTTTGTCCTGTATTTGGTTCATTATAGTCAGTATTTTTTATTTGAGATGAGGTCTCGCTCTGTTGCCAAGCTGGAGTACAGTGGTGCGACCTCAGCTCACTGCAATCTCCGCCTCCTGGATTGAAGTGATTCTCCTGCCTCAGCCTCCCAAGTAGCTGGGACTACAGGTGCCCACCACCATGCCTGGCTAATTTTTTTTTTCTTTTTGTATTTTTAGGACAGACGAGATTTCACCATATTGGCCAGGCTGGTATTGAACTCGTTATAGTCAGTACTTTATACTTCCATTTAGTAGTTGTTAGAGGTGAGCCAGCCTGGGAGACAGCACTACCTTGAGCCAGGCTGAGGCAATCTTTGAAGATCCTTCAGAGATTAAGGTTTTCTGCCATCAGTGTTATTTAATAGTTGGTGTCACAGGTCCTTCATTGAAGAGGAACCTATGTGGTACATTGCAGAATCCAACAGTTGTCATTAATAATAATAGCCCCATATTCAGACATATGATATTAAAATTTTAAATCCTTGGTTCATTAATTAAGAAGTTTCAGGTAATATACAAGTTGATCTGAGTTTGGAAACAGTCTTAACCCTGGAAGTTTAAAAGCTTCCATGATTAGAAAATAAAATAAAAAATATTTAAATTACCCCATTCACATATAGTTGACATTTAGCAGGTATCAGATTAATTGGTAGATTAACAAGATGATTAAGTAGTTAGTTAACATAATTAATAGGTTTGGGTGCCCTTCATTAGATATAGGAGTCAATAAAATGGAGTACCTGTCATGGAATTTGCTTAGAGAGGAGGAAGAGACTTTTAAAATGTGTGAACCAATGCATGGGGTGTAGTTATAAGTTCTATGGAGAAAAGAATAACACCAGAAGATAAACAAATGAATAAACATTTGATGGACTACTCATAAATATGTTCTAACTTTATACAAATGTTTTAAGAGTTACTGTAATTTTCATTTTAGTGGTGAGAAACATAAGACCAAAAAAGTAAATAAATTGCTTGAAAATCACACATTTAAGTGGTAAAGCCATCATTCAAAGCAAGATAACATAGGCTTCAACAGCCCAGCTCTTATATCTGCATTCCCATGTATGTCGCAGCATTATTCACAATATCCAAGGCATGGGATCAGACTAAGTGGCCATCAGCTGATGAATGATGAAATAAAATGTGGTATAAATACATAAGGAAATACTATTTAGCCCTAAAAGGAAGAAAATTATGTCATTTGCTGCAACATGGATGAACCTGGAGGACACCATACTAAGTGAAAGAAGCCAAGCAAAGGCAGATAAATACTGCATGATCTCACTTATGTTCTAATATGGTTTGTCTCTGTTCCACAACCAAATCTCTTCTCAAATTGTAATCCCCATGTGTTGAGGGAGGGACATGGTGGGAGATGATTGGATCGTGGGGGCGGTTACCCCCATGCTGTGCTGGTGATAATGAGTTTTCATGAGACCTGGTGGTTTTGAAGTGTGGCATTTCTTCCCTCGCACACTCTCTCTGTCCTGCTACCATGTGAAAAATGGCCTTGTTTCCCCTCACCTTCTGCCATGATTGTAAGTGTCCGGAAGCCTCCCCAGCCATGCAGAATGTGAGTCAAGTAAACCTTTTTTTTTTTTTTTTTTCGTAAATTATCCAGTCTCAAGTTGTTTTTTGTAGCAATGTGAAAACAAACTAATAACAACAAAAAAAAATGGTATCAGAAGTTGTGTATTGCTTTAAAGATACCTGAAAATGTGGAAGTGACTTTGGAAATGGGTAATGGGCAGAAGTTGGAAAGGTTTGAAAGTCTCAGAAGAAGACAGATGAGGAAAAATTGGAAACTTCCTAGAGACTTGTTGAATGTATTTGACCAAAATGCTGATAGTGATATAGACAATGAACTCCAGGTTGGGATGGTCTTGGATGGGGATGAGGAACTTATTGGGAACTAGAGCAAAGGTCACTCTTGATATGCTTTAGCAAAGAGAGTGACAGCATTTTTCCCCTGCCATAGGGATGTATGGAACTTTGAACTTGAGAGAGATGATTTAAGGTATCTGGCAGAAGAAATTTTTAAGCAGCAAAACATTCAAGATGTAACCTAGCTTTTTCTGAAAATATATAGTCATATGCATTCACAAAAAGATGACCTGAAATTGGAACTTATGTTTAAAAGGGAAGCAGAGCATAAAAGTTTGGAAAATTTGCAGCGTGACCATGCAATAGAAAAGAAAAACCCATTTTCTGGGAAGAAATTCAAGCTGCCTGCAGAAATGTGCATAAGTAATGACGAGCCAAATGTTAATATCCAAGACAATAGGGAAAATGTTTCCAGGGCATTTCAGAGTTCTTGACAGCAGCCCCTCTCATCACAGGCCCGGAGGCTTGGGAGGCAAATATAGTTTTGTGGGCCAGGCCAAGGGCCCTGCCATTCTGTGCAGCCTTGGGACATGGTACCCTGCATCCCAGCTGCACCAGCTGCACCCACGGCTAAAAGGGGTCAAGGTACAGCTCAAGCCATTACTTCAGAGGGTGCAAGCCCCAAGACTTGGTGGCTTCCATGTGGTGTTGGTCCTGCAGGTGTACAGAAGACAAGAGTTGAGCTTTGAAAGCCTCTGTCTAGATTTCAGAGGTGTATGGAAATGCCTGGATATCCAGGCAGAAGTCTGCTGCAGGGGTGGAGCACTCATGGAGAATATCTATCAGGTAACACAGAGGGAAAATGTGGGATTGGAGTCCCCACACAAAGTTCCTACTGGGGTACTGCCTAGTGCAGCTATGAGAACTGGGCTACCATCCTCCTGCTCTAGCATGATAGATCCACTGACAGCTTGCACTGTGCAACTGGAAAAACCACAGATACTCAATGCCAGCCCATGAAGGAGCTGCCCAAAGTCTTGGGAATCCACCCCTTGCATCAGTGTGCTCTGCATTGACACATGGAGTCAAAAGAGATCATTTTGGAGCTTTAAGATTTAATGGTTGCCCTATCAGCTTTCAGAGTTGCGTGTGGTCCCTCACCCCTTTGTTTAGGACAATTTTTCCCATTTCGAATGGAAACATTTACCCATTGCCCTTACCCCCATTGTATTTTGGAAGTAACTAACTTGATTTTGGTTTTACAGGCTCATAGGTGGAAGGGACTTGCCTTGTTCAGATGAGACTTTGGACATGAACTTTTTTATTTTATTTTATTTTATTATTATTATACTTTAAGTTTTAGGGTACATGTGCACAATGTGCAGGTTAGTTACATATGTATACATGTGCCATGCTGGTGTGCTGCACCCATTAACTCATCATTTAGCATTAGGTACATCTCCTAATGCTATCCCTCCCCCCTCTCCCCACCCCACAACAGTCCCCAGAGTGTGATGTTCCCCTTCCTGTGTCCATGTGTTCTCATTGTTCAATTCCCACCTATGAGTGAGAACATGCAGTGTTTGGTTTTTTGTCCTTGCGATAGTTTACTGAGAATGATGATTTCCAATTTCATCCATGTCCCTACAAAGCACATGAACTCATCATTTTTTATGGCTGCATAGTATTCCATGGTGTATATGTGCCACATTTTCTTAATCCAGTCTATCATTGTTGGACATTTGGGTTGGTTCCAAGTCTTTGCTATTGTGAATAGTGCCGCAATAAACATACGTGTGCATGTGTCTTTATAGCAGCATGATTTATAATCCTTTGGGTATATACCCAGTAATGGGATGGCTGGGTCAAATGGTATTTCTAGTTCTAGATCCCTGAGGAATCGCCACACTGACTTCCACAATGGTTGAACTAGTTTAAAGTCCCACCAACAGTGTAAAAGTGTTCCTATTTGTCCACATCCTCTCCAGCACCTGTTGTTTCCTGACTTTGTAATGATTGCCATTCTAACTGGTGTGAGATGGTATCTCATTGTGGTTTTGATTTGCATTGCTCTGATGTGCAGTGATGGTGAGCATTTTTTCATGTGTTTTTTGGCTGCATAAATGTCTTCTTTTGAGAAGTGTCTGTTCATTTCCTTTGCCCACTTTTTGATGGGGTTTGTTTTTTTCTTGTAAATTTGTTTGAGTTCATTGTAGATTCTGGATATTAGCCCTTTGTCAGATGAGTAGGTTGCAAAAATTTTCTCCCATTTTGTAGGTTGCCTATTCACTCTGATGGTAGTTTCTTTTGCTGTGCAGAAGCTCTTTAGCTTAATTAGATCCCATTTGTCAATTTTGTCTTTTGTTGCCATTGCTTTTGGTGTTTTAGACATGAAGTCCTTGCCCATGCCTATGTCCTGAATGGTAATGCCTAGGTTTTCTTCTAGGGTTTTCATGGTTTTAGGTCTAACATTTAAGTCTTTAATCCATCTTGAATTAATTTTTGTATAAGGTGTAAGGAAGGGATCCAGTTTCAGCTTTCTACATATGGCTAGCCAGTTTTCCCAGCACCATTTATTAAATAGGGCATCCTTTCCCCATTGCTTGTTTTTCTCAGGTTTGTCAAAGATCAGATAGTTGTAGATATGTGGCGTTATTTCTGAGGGATCTGTTCTGTTCCATTGATCTATATCTCTTTTTTGGTACCAGTACCATGCTGTTTTGGTTATTGTAGCCTTGTAGTATAGTTTGAAGTCAGGTAGCATGATGCCTCCAGCTTTGTTCTTTTGGATTAGGATTGACTTGGCGATGCAGGCTCTTTTTTGGTTCCATATGAACTTTAAAGTAGTTTTTTTCCAATTCTGTGAAGAAAGTCTTTGGTAGCTTGATGGGGATGGCATTGAATCTATAAATTACCTTGGGCAGTATGGACATGAACTTTTGAGTTAATGCTGAAATGAGTTAAGACTTTGGGGGATGGTTGGGAGGACATAATTGATTTTACTTTTTCTTTTTCTTTTTTTTGGGGGGAGACAGAGTCTCGCCCTGTCACCGAGGCTGGAATGCAGTGGTGTGATCTCGGCTCAGTGCAACCTCAGCCTCCCAGGTTCAAGTGATTCTCCTTCCTCAGCCTCCCAAGTAGCTGGGATTACAGATGCCTGCCACTGTGCCTGGCTAATTTTTGTATTTTTAATAGAGACAGGATTTCACCATGTTGGCCAGTCTGGTCTCGATGACATAACTTATTTTGAAATGTGAAAAGAACATTAGATTTGGGAGAGGGTGGGGTGGAATTATATGGTTTGGCTCTGCACCCAAATCTCATCTTGAATTGTAATTCCCACATCGTGAGGGAGGGACCTGTTGGGAGGTGACTGGATCATGGGGGCAGTTTCCCCCATGCTGTTCTTTTGATAGTGAGTGAGCTCTCACAAGAGCTGGTGGTTTTATAATGTGACACTTTCCTCCTTGCACCCTCTCTCCTTTCACCATCTGAAGAAGGTAGTTGTTTCCCCTTCACCTTCTACCATGACTTTAAGTATCCTGAGGCTTCCCTAGCCATATGGAACTATGAGTCAATTAAATCTCTTTTCTTTGTAAATTACCCAGTCTCACATAGTTCTTCTTAGCATTGTGAAATTGGACTAATCCATATGTATAATTTATAAAGTTGAACTCATAGAAGTAGAGAGTGAAATGGCATTTACCAAAGCCAAGAGAAGGGAACAAATGAGGTGATGTTCATCAAAGGGAAAAATGTTTCAGTTAGGCAGGAAGAATAAATTTTTGACAACCTTTGCGAGCAGGGTGATTGTATTTTGTCATAATATATTGTACGTTTCAAAATTGCTGATAATAGATTTTATATATATTACCACAAAAAAGATGGATGAGGTCGTGAATATGTTAATTAGCTTGAATTTCATTCCATATTGTATACATATATCAAAATATCACATTGTACCCCATAAATATATACAACTATAATTTCTCAATTAAAAATAATATTGATTAAGAAATACTAGCTGTTAACAACTACAAATATTAGACGTAGTGGATTTGGAATAATCACAAAAGTTCATAAATGCTGTTTCAGTTATAATATACATTAACCTTTGAGTTTCCTGTGCTGTTGAGGTTTAATTAACGCTACTGAGGCCGAGCACAGTGGCTCACATCTGTAATCCCAGCACTTTTGGAGGCCGAGGCAGGTGGATCACCTGACGTCAGGAGTTCGAGACCAGCCTGACCAATATGATGAAACCCTATGTCTAATAAAAATACGAAAATTAGCCAGGCATGGTGGCATGTGCCTGTAATCCTAGCTACTCAGGAGGCTGAGACAGGAGAATCACTTGAACCTGGGAGGTGGAGGTAGCAGTGAGCCGAGATCATGCCATTGCACTCCAGCCTGGGCAACAAGAGCAAAACTCCATGTCAAAAAAAAAAAAAAAAAAAAAAAAAGCTACAGTTTAATACCAGTAAAATGACAACTCTTTTACTGCTTTGTATAAAAAATATACCTGTCTATTATCATATGATAAGATATATATATGTTGTATAAGATACATAGATATAATAGCATGGGAACATTAAGGTATGTATTAATGTGTAGCAAATATACATGTATGAATGTGTTGTTGGCTCTGTGTGTTTGTGTGTGTGTGACAGGGGTTAGGAGAGAGAAATATGAAATCCTGGAATGCACAATATCAGGATATCATTAATGCTATTTTGGCACTATATGAGGAGGCATGGGTTACTTATTAAAATATCAGTTCAACTATTAGAGATAAAGAGACTATGATTACTGATAAATTTTCACATTATAGCAGTTATTTCAAATAACCTATTGAAACTGGTTTCTTAAATTCCATTGCTATTTATAAGGAATCACAGCTTGTATCAGTCAGAGTTAGCTCTTTTGTGTGGGAGAAGAGCAAGTAAAAGTCAAATTATTCACAAAAAGAAGGTCTCATGAGGATTTTTTAAATGATAGAATTTACAGAATTTTTCTTATAGTCATAAAGTATTGACTAAAGAAAAAACTGTTGCTAAGCAACACCTCCACTGCCCCCACCCACTGCCTTATTTAGTTTCATGTGCAAATTCACTGAATAAGTGTCTTTGCCAAATTTTTTTAACAAAATATGCCCAAATAAAAATGAAACCCACCATCTAGCCAAACAGAAAGCTCAGGAAAACATATTACTATCTACTGTCGTTATTACCCGAAAACTCAGCTTGCAAATTTGTCATACAGAATACACAAATTTGGTTAATTATTTTTTTGGGGCAGTTTTCCAGTTCATAGATTTCAGTCAGTAATTTAACCTTCTCTAGCTCCAAATACTGTGTCCCTTTGTTTCTACCTAAAAAATGAGAAAAACATCCGGGGCACAGTGGCTCAAGCCTGTAATCCCAGCACTTTGGGAGGCCGAGGCGCGTGAATCATGAGATCAGGAGTTCGAGAACAGCCTGGCCAACATGGTGAAACCCCAACTCTACTAAAGATACAAAAAATTAGCTGGGCGTGGTGGCAGGCCCCTGTAATCCCAGCTACTAGGGAGGCTGAGGCAGGAGAATCATTTGAATCCAGGAGGCAGAGGTGGCAGCGAACTGAGATCATGCCACTGCACTCCAGCCCGGGTGACAGTGCAAGACTCTGTCTCAAAAAAAAAAAAAAAAAAAGAAGAGAGAGAAACTTTTCTTTCAGTGCTCTTTCATTAAATAAACTGTCATTTTGGTTTTGAAGTAGAATGAGTGATACCTTATAGTCTTTAGTCTGTGCCAAATGTTTGATTGCATTGAACATAATTTGATCAACATATTTGGTGCTTTGTTATTACAAATGACTTGTCTAACACAATGATAGAAATTAATGCATAATGATGGTTTTGAGAGTAGAGTTTTCAAGTCTGACTATCCTTAGATAAAACTTAGAGAATGCCTGATAAACTGAAAAAAATGACATAACATAGAAAATTAAATAAACCAAAATTCACCAGTAGTAATTTTTCTCCACTATTTATCATATAAGTATTAACATTCAAAATAGACATGTGGTTATGTTAAACTTTCAGGAAATGGCAAAAAAAAATCTTATTGGCAGATTATATTAGTTTATGTTCATTCAGTAAAGTTCACAAATCTTAACTACACAGCTGATATGTATTTGCAAAGGAAGACACTCATCACCGCTGAGATCAATCTGTAACTTACAATATGTTCCCCTCCCTGTCTATTCTAACAGAAAAATAAGCATAATTTTTATTTCAGTTGCCATCTATCAGTTTTTTTTTTCTGTTTTCAACTTGGAATAATTCAGCAAGTTATATTTTGAGTCAGCATTCAATCTATGATATTCATCTAAGTCATCCATGTTTTTGGAATGTAACAGTAGTCAGACCTCTTTTTCAATTCTGTGTAATATTTTATCCTTTGGAGTATACCATAGTTTACACATTTTTACAGTGGCAGAAATTGGATGATTTCTGGTTGCGTAATTTGCTATATTAATTGCTGTAATGACCCTAGTTTTTCACACCTGTCTGTATTCATGTTCTTTCATACTGTCCCTCCAATACAGATATTCTTGGTAGAGAGACCTGCTGTGGCCAATTGGAGAGTAGCAAGTGTAATACAGTTAAGAAAACCGAAAAAGTACTTGTGCATTTCATCTTTCATGGATCTCTACCCTCTAACATGTCACAAGAACATACCTAGCTTGGATGGTTGATAAATGTGAAAAGTATATGGAAAATGGCTGAGGCCATCCTAAACTAGCCAAGAGTATGTGAACACTTATATGCCAGACAGGCGAGTCTGGAAACTGAGCTGTCTACCTGATGTACAACTAAACTGTTGATGTTGAGTGAGCTCAGACAAGGCCATAAGTGAGGGTACTAAGTTTTGGAGTGGTTTGTTACAGCCCCAATACTAACTAATACAGACTGCATTGTAACAGCCACAGACACTGTAGCATGTCTTTTTAGTCTACATATTTACTCACATTGAATAAATACCTAAAAGTAGAATTTTTAGAATGTACATATATGCAGTTCTGCCACATACTGTTAAGCAATTTCCTAAAGTGTTTGTACTCATTTACATTCTCATCAACAGTGATGGAGAGTATTGGTTACATCATTCCATTAAAAAATATTTTAGCTATTTTGGTAGGTTTATTGTGGTATTTCATTGTAATTTTAATTTGCATATCTCTGTGAATAATTATTTAAAATACCTTTACTTTAAAATTTGGTCATTTGATCATCCTCTTTTGTGAAGTGTCTGTAAAAGCTTTTTGTCCTTTTTTTAAAATAATTATTCTTTAAGTTCTAGGGTACATTTGCACAACATGCAGGTTTGTTACATATGTATACATGTGCCATGTTGGTGTGCTGCACCCGTTAACTCATCATTTACATTAGTTATATCTCCTAATGCTGTCCCTCTCCCCTCCCCCCACCCCACGACAGGCCCCGGTGTGTGATGTTCCCCACCCTGTGTCCAAGCATTCTCATTGTTCAATTCCCACCTATGAGTGAGAACATGTGGTGTTTGGTTTTCTATCCTTGCGATAGTTTGCTCAGAATGATGGTTTCTAGCTTCATCCATGTCCCTACAAAGGACATGAACTTATCTTTTTAAATTTTTTTGATTTTTTAAATTATACTTTAAGTTCTAGGGTACATGTCCACAACGTGCAGGTTTGTTACATATGTACACATGTGCCATGTTGGTGTGCTGCACCCATTAACTCGTCATTTACATTAGGTATATCTCCTAATGCTATCCCTCCCCCCTCCCCCCACCCCACGACAGGCCCCAGTGTGTGATGTTCCCCTTCCTGTGTCCAAGTGTTCTCATTGTTCAATTCCCACCTATGAGTGAGAACATGTGGTGTTTGGTTTTTTGTCCTTGCCATAGTTTGCTGAGAATGATGGTTTCCAGCTTCATCCATGTCCCTACGAAGGACAAGAACTCATCATTTTTATGGCTGCATAGTATTCCATGGTGTATATGTGCCACATTTTCTTAATCCAGTCTATCATTGATGGACATTTGGGTTGGTTCCAAGTCTTTGCTATTGTGAGTAGTGCTGCAATAAACATACATGTGCATATGTCTTTATAGCAGCATGATTTATATTCCTTTGTGTATATACCCAGTAATGGGATTGCTGGGTCAAATGGTATTTCTAGTTCTAGATCCCTGAGGAATCGCCACACCGACTTCCACAATGGTTGAACTAGTTTATAGTCCCACCAATAGTGTAAAAGTGTTCCTATTTCTCCACATCCTCTCCAGCACCTGTTGTTTCCTGACTTTTTAATGATCGCCATTCTAACTGGTGTGAGATGATATCTCATTGTGGTTTTGATTTGCATTTTCCTGATGGCCAGTGATGATGAGCATTTTTTCATGTGTCTGTTGGCTGCATAAATGTCTTCTTTTGAGAAGTGTCTGTTCATATCCTTTGCCCACTTTTTGATGGGTTGTTTGTTTTTTTCTTGTAAATTTGTTTGAGTTGTTTGTAGATTCTGGATATTAGCCCTTTGTCAGATGAGTAGATTTCAAAAATTTTCTCCCATTCTGTAGGTTACCTGTTCACTCTGATGGTAGTTTCTTTTGCTGTGCAGAAGCTCTTTAGTTTAATTAGATCCCATTTATCAATTTTGGCATTTGTTGCCATTGCTTTTGGTGTTTTAGACGTGAAGTACTTGCCCATGCCTATGTCCTGAATGGTGTTGCCTAGGTTTTCTTCTAGGGTTTTTATGGTATTAAGTCTAACATTTAAGTCTTTAATCCATCTTGAGTTAATTTTTGTATAAGGTATAAGGAAGGGATCCAGTTTCAGCTTTCTGCATGTGGCTAGCCAGTTTTCCTAGCACCATTTGTTAAATAGGGAGTCCTTTCCCCATTTCTTGTTTTTGTCAGGTTTGTCAAAATCAGATGGCTGTAGATGTGTGGTATCATTTCTGAGGACTCTGTTCTGTTCCATTGGTCTATATCTCTGTGTTGGTACCAGTACTATGCTGTTTTGGTTGCTGTAGTCTTGTAGTATAGTTTGAAGTCAGGTAGCATAATGCCTCCAGCTTTGTTCTTTTGGCTTAGGATTGTCTTGGTAATGCAGGCTCTTTTTTGGTTACATATGAACTTTAAAGGAGTTTTTTCCAATTCTGTGAAGAAAGTCATTGGTAGCTTGATGGGGATGGCATTGAATCTATAAATGACCTTGGTCAGTATGGCCATTTTCACGATATTGATTGTTCCTATCCATGAGCATGGAATGTTCTTCCATTTGTTTGTATCCTCTTTTATTTCGTTGAGCAGTGGTTAGTAGTTCTCCCTGAAGAAGTCCTTCACATGCCTTTTAACTTGGATTCCTAGATATTTTATTCTCTTTGAAGCAATTGTGAATGGGAATTCACTCATGATTTGGCTCTCTGTTTGTCTGTTATTGGTGTATAGGAATGCTTGTGATTTTTGCACATCAATTTTGTATCCTGAGAGTTTGCTGAAGTTGCTTATCAGCTTAAGGAGATTTGGGGCTGAGATAATGGGGTTTTCTAAATAAACAATCATGACATCTGAAAACAGGGAGAATTTGACTTCCTCTTTTTCCAGTTGAATACCCTTTTTTTCTTTCTCTTGCCTGATTGCCCCTGCCAGAACTTCCAACACTATGTTGAATAGGAGTGGTGAGAGAGGGCATCCCTGTCTTGTGCCAGTTTTCAAAGGGAATGATGCTTCCAGTTTTTTCCCATTCAGTATGATATTGGCTATGGGTTTGTCATAAATAGCTCTTATTATTTTGAGATACGTCCCATCAGTACCTAATTTATTGAGAGTTTTTAGCATGAAGGGCAGTTGAATTTTGTCAAAGGCCTTTTTGGCATCTATTGAGATAACCATGTGATTTTTGACTTTGGTTCTCTTTATATGATGGATTGCATTTATTGATTTGTGTTTTTTGAACAAGCCTTGTGTCCCAGGGATGAAGCCAACTTGATCGTGGTAGATAAGCTTTTTGATGTGCTGCTGGATTCAGTTTGCCAGTATTAAGGATTTTTGCATCAGTGTTCATCTGGGATATTGGTCTAAAATTCTCTTTTTTAGTTGTGTCTCTGCCAGGCTTTGGTATCTGGATAATGTTGGCCTCATAAAATGAATTATGGAGGATTACCTCTTTTTCTATTGATTGGAATAGTTTCAGAAGGAATGGTTCCAGCTCCTCTTTGTATGTCTGGTAGAATTTGTCTGGTCCTGGACTTTTTTTGGTTGGTAGCCTCTTAATTATTGCCTCAATTTCAGAACCTGTTACGGGTCTATTCAGGGATTCAACTTCTTGCTTTAGTCTTGGGAGGGTGTATATGTCCAGGAATTTATCCATTTCTTCTAGATTTTCTAGTTTATTTGCATAGAGGTGTTTATAATATTCTCTGATGGTAGTTTGTATTTCTGTGGGATCAGTGGTGATATTCCCTTTATCATTTTTATTGCATCTATTTGATTCTTCTCTCTTTTCTTCTTTATTAATCTTGCTAGCGGTCTATCAATTTTGTTGATGTTTTGAAAAACCAGCTCCTGGATTCATTGATTTTTTGAAAGGTTTTTTGTGCTTCTATCTCCTTCAGTTCTGCTCTGATCTTAGTTATTTCTTGCCTTCTGCTAGCTTTTGAATGTGTTTCCTCTTGCTTCTCTAGTTCTTTCAATTCTGATGTTAGGGTGTCAGTTTTAGATCTTTCCTTCTTTCTCTTGTGGGCATTTAGTGCTATAAATTTCCCTCTACACACTGCTTTCAGTGTGTCCCAGAGATTCTGGTATGTTGTGTCTTTGTTCTCATTGGTTTCAAAGAACATCTTTCTTTCTGCCTTCATTTCGTTATGTATCCAGTAGTCATTCAGGAGCAGGTTGTTAAATTTCCATGTAGTTGAGCTGTTTTGAGTGAGTTTCTTAGTTCTGAGTTCTAGTTTGATTGCACTGTGGTCTGAGAGACAGTTCGTTATAATTTCTGTTCTTTTACATTTCCCGAGGAGTGCTTTACTTCCAACTATGTGGTCCATTTTGGAATAAGTGTGATGTGCTGAGATGAATGTATATTCTGTTGGTTTGGGGTGGAGAGTTCTGTAGTTGTCTATTAGGTCCACTTGGTGCAGAGCTGAGTTCAGTTCCTGCATATGCTTGTTAACTTTCTGTCTCGTTGATCTGTCTAATGTTGACAGTGGGGTGTTAAGATCTCCCATTATTACTGTGTGGGAGTCTTAAGTCTCTTTGTCGTTCTCTAAGGACTTGCTTTATGAAGTAATTGTCCTTATATTATTGTTTTGTAGGAAGTGTTTATATATGTTGGTTATAAGACCCTTGTGCAATGTCTTCTCTCGTCTGTGGTTTGACTTTCAAACTTGCAATTGTGCCTTTAATTTTATGTATTTATTGTTAAGAAAGTTACATGTATAAATATTTCTTATCATAGTTAGTTTTTTTGTGTGTTTCGTGTAATACATTTCTGCCTATTACCAAATCAGAAATATAACCTCATTTTAAGAACTTTTTTTAGCTTTTCTATTTAAATTTATGAATTAACAGAAATTGTTTTTGTAAATCATGTGACATATTTCAACTTTCATTCTTGTTACATGGGAATCCCATTGATTCATACCCTCTATTGGTATAAATTTTTGTTTTTGTTTTTGTATTGAGACAGGGTCTGGCTCTGTCACGTAGGCTGGAGTGCAGTGGCATGATCTTGGCTCATTGCAACCTTCACCTGCCGGATTGAAGTGATTCTCCCATCTCAGCCTCCCAGGTAGGTGGGACCACAGGTGTGTGCCACCACGTTTGGCTGTTTTTTTGTAGAGACAGGGTATCACCATATAGCCCAGGCTTGTCTCAAACTCTTGAGCTCAAGCAATACACCCGCCTCAGCCTCCCAAAGTGCTGGGATTACAGGCGTGAGCCACCAAGCCCAACTTTCCAATTGTTTAATAAACCTTAGCAATGATTACAATTACACACTAAATTTTCTACTGAATCTCTGAGCATGAGGGTATTATTGAGAATCCTTGACAAAGCCATCATTTCTCATTGCATTGCCATTGCTACTTCGACATACATTGGGTGATTGTTTATGATTATGCTTTTAAAATCATTATTAGATTTCGTTGATCCATTTTTCTATCACAGAAATAGCTTTTCATTTTATTTGTAGTTGTACAATAAAATGTAGTTTCGTGGTAGGTCCCAATTTCATATAGTCTTATAATAAAAACTTGGTATCTGTTACTGTAAGGACTCCAGCTTTGTTCTTGGCCTTTCTACCTCAGATTTGTTTGACACTTCATCATGTGATTTTATAAAATCCATTTATTAAGTCTAGTAATTTATAGGTATGTATTAAAAATTATCTGGGATTAAAATTATGCTACTAGAAGTAATGACAGTTGTATTTCTTCTATTCCAATATTAGTACATTTTTTTTTCTTGATTGACTAGTTCCTTCAGTACAATGTTGAATACATATAGTTATGGTAGACATTATTGTTTTGTTCCAGATCTTGAAAGAACACGTACCATGTTTCACCATGTTAGTAATTTTCATTGTACATTGAAGAATATACCTTCTATTTCTGACTGAGACATTTTATAAACTATTTTTTTGTTTATTTAAAATGCATTTACTTCACCTATTGAAAAAATTAGATGACATTTTATTGTTTTGCTGGTTAAGGGGGGGAATTACACTGATTATATTCAAATATTAAATCACACTTTCATTCCATGAATTAATCATATTTATATTGATGTATCCCTTTTATGTATTTCTCCTGGCATTTTACTAATATTTGGTAAGAATTATTGTATTCCCTTTGTTGTTGTGAAAGATACTAGTTTCTGGTTCTTATCTCTTGTAAATATTTAAAATTTTTCTCATCAAGGTAATGCTGGCATTATAAAATGTGAGAAAGAAATTCTGCTTTTTAATTTTGCAATATTAATGTTATTTCTTTCTTAAATATCTGAGAAAACCTCAGCCATGAAGACATCTTGAACTGGAATTTGTGGGAAGAATTTAAATTATGGGTGAAATTTCTTAGTGAATATAAAACTATATTTTTAAATGTCTTCTCATCTCAGTTTTGCTAGCTAACTTTAAAAATAAATTTGCATATTGTATTCAAATTTTAAAATTTATTGCAAACTGGTTATTAATATTATATTTTCATTGTGTTCTTAATATCTATAGTATTTACAATGAGTTCTCCTCTTTCAGCCGTTAGTTGTTTTTTTATATTCACTCATTTTTGCTGATTATTGCTAGGTATCCATCACTATTAAAAATTATTTTCATACATCCAATGTTTTCATCGATAATTTTCTCTTTTATACCCACTTCAGCTTGCTTTTGATTAGTGCTACAAGGGAAATTTTTTTCTAGTCTTTTATTAAAACTTATTTTTATCTTTATATTTTAAGTGTGTTTTTGTTGGCAAAATATGGGTTAGTCTTGCGTCCTTCTTTTTAATCCAGTGTGCCAATTTCTGCCTTTTAACTTGGTGTTTAAACATGTATATTTAATATGATTATAGACATGTTTAGGTTTAGGTCTATAATCTTGCTGTTTAATTCCTAAATTTACTTTTTTCTCCTTCTTTTTCTTTATGAGATTTTTTCATTTTAATAACCCCACCTTATTATTTGTTAGATTTATAGCTCTTTGTTCCATCACTTTAATAGTTATTTTAGGATTTATAGTTATATAACTAGCATAGTAGGATTTATAGGAATATTACTGTAAATTATTGCACTGTATCTTTAAGTGGTATCTTATCAGTTCACACGTAATGTAAGACCCTTATAGTATTATATTTTCATTTATCTTCACCATCTTTTCTTTTATTGTTGCCATACATTTCACTTTTACATATTATAAATCCCGCACTACAATGTTAATTCATTTACACGTATATTTATATTTTAAACAGCTCTAAATAATTAGCCAAAATCTTATATATTTAGTTGTGTGATAATTATTTCCAATGTCCTTTATTCCTTTGTGTAGATCACATTTCTGTATGTTATTTTGCTTTTCTGCCTGAAGAACTTTCTTTAACATTTATTGTAGTGTGTGTTAGCAAGTGATTGGTTTGTCCCTTGTATGCCTCAAAACTCTTTATTTACTCCTTAAAAAAAACGCACTTTGGGGATAGCATTCTAGGTTGGATGTTATATTTTTCTTTTCAGTACTTTGCAGATGCTATTCCATTGTCACCTTTCTTGTGTTGTTCTAACAAGTAATAACCTATCATCCATTACTTCCTTCTGCATATAAATTTTTCTTCTGTTGATTCTTTAAAAATTGTTCTCTTTATCACTGGTTTTGAGCAGTTATGATATGAACCCTAGTATTTTTGTTTCTTTGTTTTGATTCTTTGGTTGGAATTTTTGTTGGGGTTCTTTGTTGTATGGAGTTGTAGTTTTCATCAAATTTTGAATATTCTTGGTCATTTTTTTCTTTCAAATAGATATCGTTATCTTCAAGTTTCTACTCTTCTCTCTTTTCTAGGACATGGATTACTTTAAGTGTAGTAGGGCCCTTAATCTTGTCTCACCATTAACTAATACACTGTTCATTCTCTGTCGTCTTTCTGCTTCGTTTTGAGTAGGTTCTATTATTATAACTTCAAATTTTCTTCTTCTGAAATGCCTAATGTGTTTCTGACCCCATCCAGTAACTTTTCTGTCTTAACATATGGTAGTTTTTATTTTGATAAGTTAAATCATTGTTTTAAAATGTATTATAAGTTTCTACTTAATTTTTTGAAAGTTAGAATAACTTTTGCTAATAACTTTTGATGTAATTCTAATATTTATGTAATATCTAGTTCAGTTTTAATTGATTTAATTGATTTATCTCAGCATGGGTTGGATGTTCCTATTCCTTTTCTTAAATGATCAGATTTTTTGGTTTGCAGACGGGAATTTTACATTTTTGATGAATGAATGTTTTTGTATTATTACAAATGTTATTGATTTTAATTATTGGATACAGCTTACTTTTAAATAGGCTGATCATTTTAGATTTTACTATTATGATACGTTAGTCAAGGAAGACAGCAAAGCTCTGTCTGGGGCTAATTATTCTTCATTACTAGAAGACTTTCTTGAATATTCTACCAAATGTCCTTTGAATCTTGAAGTTTTCCAGTATGGCTATGGGAACAGTCAGTATCCCTGTATGGATGCCGTTCATTGTAGTCTATATTATTTGGGAGTTTTCTTTTTTCTGGCCTCACGTATGTACTGTTAATGCTATGCTTAATGTTTGAGGGGTCTCATTGCAGATCTCCGGAGTTCTCTCTCAGTGTAGCTCTCTCTTACTCATTTCTGCAAAGTCTATCCACCTTGATCTTCTTACATCTCAGCACTATATTCTTAACTCAAGGAGCTCTCTTGGATCTGCCTGGATTCCACAGCCTGCATTGATGCCTGGCTACTCTTTTCAGGCAGTGTCCTTAGTTAAGATATGGCTCACATTGATTTTGTTTGTTTCTGATTTCTTAGCAATCACTGTTTTTCACTGCTGGAAATCTGTAACTGGAAAAAATCAGTGTTTTAAATATTTTGTCTGTTTTTCTTTTTTTTTTATTATTATACTTTAAGTTCTAGGGTACCTGTGCACAGCGTGCAAGTTTGTTACATATGTATACATGTGCCATGTTGGTGTGCTACACCCAATAACTCGTCATTTACATTAGGTATATCTCCTAATGCTATCCCTCCCCGCTCTCCCCACCCCACAACAGGCCCCAGTGTGTGATGTTCCCCTTTCTGTGTCTAAGTGTTCTCATTGTTCAATTCCCACCTATGAGTGAGAACATGTGGTGTTTGGTTTTTTGTCCTTGTCATAGTTTGCTGAGAATGATGGTTTCCAGCTTCATCCATGTCCCTATCAAGGACATGAACTCATCATTTTTTATGGCTGCGTAGTATTCCATGGTGTATATGTGCCACATTTTCTTAATCCAGTCTATCATTGTTGGACATTTGGGTTGGTTCCCAGTCTTTGCTATTGTGAATAGTGCCACAATAAACATACATGTGCATGTGTCTTTATAGCAGCATGATTTATATTCCTTTGGGTGTATACCCAGTAATGGGATGGCTGGGTCAAATGGTATTTCTAGTTCCTGATCCTTGAGGAATCGCCACACTGTCTTCATTTTGTCCAGAAGGTAAACCTAATCACCATCACTCTGTCTTATCTGGAAGCTGAAATCTCATGTATAGTATTATAGTCTTTAGTCTCGTTAAATTTATAATTGGGAATGTGGACCTTATTTACATGCCTGGAGCAGGAAATCAAATTGTTATATATTTATGAAAGACTAATTAACTCTCTTTCCTACTGTGGTTATTATTTGAGTCTTCTGAAACCTTCTTTAGAGATTTGATTTATTAAGAGGAATAACCAGTGAGAGGTAACAGGGAATGTTTACTGCCTCTCATGCCCTGGGCTATAAAATTATAGATTCGACACCAAGCAAAGATATATACAACCTATGACACAAGATCTGATCACAAATAATGTTTTTAATGTTTATTGAGAGATACATCTTTTCAACAGTGATTTGTGTGAACATTGAGCACTGTTACCTCAAATATTTTTGCATAGTTCTTTGTCAGCTCTGAAATAATCTCTTCACATGCATGAACTAATCAGTATGCAGCTGAAAAATACATAGAGACCCTCTACAGAGTTATGCATATTCTTTCTGGGCTACCTCTCTTCTGTAATATGCTGCACTGTGAACTCTAGATGCTTCGTCTCCGTACATTTCAACTCAGAGTGTCCACTCACCTTTGCCAAGATTTCCCCTTCCCATGTATTGACCTTAAGAAAATAAACCAGAGTAATTATGGAGCTCACTTCATTTGTTTCCTGTTGCTCAAGAGTAACTACCCTTCATAGCTAAATGGTCAATTCATTGTATATTATTTTTATATCCAATGTGAAAATATTTTATATGCAATATAAAAATAATATGCAATAAATTGACCATCCAGCAATGAATGTATATATATTTATTTGGTTGTTTCATCAGGCAGATGAAGGTAAATCTAGCCTCTATTACTTCATCATTCTCTAAAGAGGAAATCCCAGCACAGGATTTAATTATAATATCTTTATTATCATTTAGTTACTTTTTTCTAAATTCTATTTTGATAACTTGCATTTGGGCTATTTAGAAGGCTGTTTTGCTATTTTAAAATAGTTAAGAATTTTATTTTACATTTGCTTATTGATTTATATGTCAAGTACACTATGCCATGTAGGATTTTAAGATTTTAACTTGAAATTTATTCGTAATTGCATTATGGAAAAGCATATGATTTTATTTTGGTAAACAGGCCCTGTGCACTTCAAGAGAATGTGTAATTTGCACTTCCTGAGTGTCAACTAATTAATATCAATTAAATAAACTTATTTTTTTTTAATATCATCTATACACTAGCAGTTGTTTAATTGCTTTATCAATTAATGGGAGAATTGTATTAACGTGTGGATCTGTGTTTATAACTTGGTAAACTCTTGGTTTATATGTTTAAGTCTTGTTATTCAGTGTACAATAACATGTTAGGATTAATATCTTAGGATTCATTTATATATTTAGTATATAAATTAATTTTTTATCATTATGAAATATCTCTGGTGGTATTTTATCCTTCCTTTTTTACAGTAAATTTTTATTCTTTGTATTTTTACCCTTTATGCACACATATATTTAAAGTATGTCACTTTCAAGAGGGATGTAATTTTACTTTTTAACCAGTCTAACAATCGCAAGCTTTTAACGGAAGGATTTCATTCATTCATATTTACTGTAACTATTAACATATAGAGATGAAGTTCTACCATTTTATTAAATGATTTATATTTGTACCACCTTGTTTTCACATTTCTAAATTTTTTAGATTAAAAAAGCATTTTAATATTTTTAATATTAAATTTTAATGTTTTTTTATTTTAATATTTCTTCCATTTCTCCATTATCATTTGCATATTTATTTCTTATTGTTATGTCACTTTCATATATTTTTGACTTGTAAGAGTCTATCTTGAATATGTAGTTTAATTACCTCAGAAAATGCAAGGATTTTCCTAAGCAATACTGCTTAACATCTTTTTCAGAGGTAAAGCCATTTATTGATAGATAAAACAAGATAGAGACATAATTGTACAATACCGAATTGTTTCCATGTTGGAGTTTCCAACTTTACGCATGTACAGTCACGCCACATTTTTTTATCTCAACAGATGATACCCCAATTGTTTCTGCTTTACTGCTTTTAGAGATAAATAATTTTATGTTATTTCCAAAATTAAAGTGTCCCAAATTTATAAAAAGTTCCAACCCTGAAGGAGATGCCACATTATCAATGAAAAGATCTGTGACTACTGTGTTGTAGAGATGAATCTTGTCTGGACTTTAAATAATAATAGATAAGTTTTTGCAAAAAGAAATACTAGTAAGTAAAAGTGATAGTAACAATAACCACAATATGAGCTTGCAAATATTTTTGAAGTAGAAAGTAAGAATTATTTGGAGAATAGAAAATGTTACTGAAAAGTTGTTATATAGGTGAATTGTTAGAGGCTTCAAATAATATATAAAAATGCAATTTATAGAACATTTAGTAGGTACTCATGTAAGAATTATGAACAAAAATGTGTGCACACATTTATTTTTTAATAGACAATAATCTAGGAATTTACTACTATTCTTTAAAGTGAAGTAATGAAAGATTAAAGAAGTAAAATGAAAAGCAAGACTTGTCATTTGAAAGAATGATGAACATTTATTTATTGGAAGGATACAACGTAGCCCAATGGAGTAGTCTGTTGTGATTTCAAAGTTTTACACTCAAGTGAATGGTAATTAGACAAGAAGCATAAAAGAAAAAGTCAATTTGTGGGGAGAGGAAACTAAATTTTAATTTGCACATGTATAATTTTAAATTTCAATCATTGATGTAAATGATGGTTTCAAGCAAGTTTTTGGATAAACAAGTCTGAAGAGATTATAAAAGGAACCAGTTGTGATGAATTCACCACTGAAGCTATGAATGGTTATATGGAATTACTGTGGGTGGAAAAACTAGATAAATTTTTTTTAGAATTTAGGAAGAAGTACCAGAAAAGATGACTCAAAACTATCAGAAAAGAAAAGCAGCAAGAATAGTGGCTTCCAGAAAAATGCATTTTTGATCATTTCATTAGCATTCTGTCTCTTAGAATGTTAATGTTTTCATATAAATTATTTTGGCATATGTGGTTAGTGCTAATTTGAAAAAATCTGTGATGCTACTTATAAAAGCACAATTTGATTAGATTAAAAAATAATGTTTTCGTTGCATACTATTTCCACTTGTTTGATCAGATTATCATTACCTATTAAGCAAACTGTAATATTATAGAAAACTACACCGTGGGAACGTTTGAGTAATGCATGAATTTTTTTTTTTTGGAGACGGAGTCTCACTCAGTCCCCAGTCTGGAGTGCAGTGGCGGGATCTCAGCTCATTGCAACCACCGCCTCCCAGGTTCAAGCGATTCTTCTGTCTCAACCTCCTGATTAGCTGGGATTACACACGCCAACATGCCCAGCTAATTTTTGTATTTTTAGTAGAGACGGGGTTTCACAATGTTGGCCAGTATGGGCTCGATCTCTTGACCTCCTAATCCGTCCGCCTTAGCCTCCCAAAGTGCTGGGATTACAGGCATGAGCCACCGTGCTTGGCCATGAATATTTTTACTTGCCTATTTTATCCTTTCCATACGTAGCTGTATCTGCTTTATGAAAGGGCTATTGTGATGTTGTATGATATATAATTTTTCTAACAGATTATCATCATTCAGTGTATGTCATCTTCTTTATTTTGTGAAACTTTAAATTAATTTTCTATCACTGAAAACATTTTATTCATGATTTTCCTGTAGGAGATTTTGGTGGTGGTTTCAAAAATTCAAGCTGTAATTTCTTCAAGATTTAGTGAATTGAACTAAGAATTTTATTATTTGTGAATGCTACATTGTAGGCTGTACACTTGAGGTTACTAACTTTTGACAATTCCTGTGCCTATTTTTTTTTCCAAACTATAACTCAAAGAGTTCTACATTTATCACTCAGATCCACTTATTTCACAGGCTGGATTAAAGATGATAAATCACTGGCCAAAACTGCATTCTCTAAGTTTTCAACAATCTGGATTTAAAAGTATAATTCTATTTTCTTCAAATATATTGAAAGTTAAAATTCCTATTAAAAAAAATATTCCTAGAATATTGTACGGGTATCCATGCTGACTTTCTTTGACCTTTGCATGTATCTTGGGATGCGTATAATGCTTTTTGAGGTTTTGTTTTTTGAGGTAATATGGAAACCAATTCTCTACTTAGTAATGTGCACAGTTATTTCTTAATCAAGTCCATAAATGGCTTTCCCTTTTTAAAATAATGTTAAGGAGTTGCTGAAGAAATATTTGTTCTCACATGTATTTATTAGTTTGGTGGAGTTTTTTTTTCTCACAATATCTACCATATCCAAACCATTCCATAGTTTTTATAAATCTCTTTTTATATGCATATTATACTGATATACATACAGTTTATTAATGCTATGTAAGTAAAGTATTATGTTAAACTAGTTTGAGCTCGAACTCTATAAACTTTTGATCAGAAAGCAACAAGTTCAGATGAAATAAAGAGTAGTCTACTAGTATATGCACTAGTCAGTATGTTTTACAAGTTGAATTGAGGCTATTGATTGAATGAAATTAGTTTGGTTGAGGTCACTTATTTCTGATTTTATCAATGGTGATAAAAATTGGTAGCTTCAAGCTCCTCAGTGAAAGCAACAAGATAACACTATGTAGGTAACGTGGTGTGTTAGATAAAGAATAGAGTAAGAAAAAGAATAACCGATATCATAGGTAGTCATAGTGGTAATGATCAAATTAATGACCCTTACAATTCTGTGGTGGAGGATTCCAGTTTCCTGTAGAGTGGTAAGTACAGGTTGCAGTGAACAGAGGAAATGAAAGGGAGCTGTTAATGAGGGGACATCCGCTTCCTTAAAAACTTGGCTCAGATAGTGCTTAGTGCATCCTCACTAGGGAAATAAACCATTGCTTGAATGATAAATATCTGTATGTATTTGGAGGAGGCAGGTGGGTCATCGTTCAGCAATTCCAGTTGCTACACCGATGAATATGGGAGGAGAGTATAAGTAAAAATGTTTAATTTTTGCATTGTTGATGATACCTTGCCAGTCATCTTCGGGTAACAACAGAGAAGCAAGCTCATTATTTCTTGCATGCCAAATGTAAAGAAAATTTTTCTGACTCCTTTTTCATCCTTGTTTTGCTTCATTTGGATAGGCCAGTGGCTGGTTGGATAATGTACACTCTTACAACAGCACCTTATCGTTCATCTTGAGATAAATGCTTTCTGTAAATTTTCGCGTTTAAATGAATGCAGCTGCCTTCCTGTTGCTTTTGTTCTCAGGGAATTGACTGTTTGTTTATTTTATTCTCCTAGCAGAGGTATAATGTAACCTTTTAAATACTGGAACCTCCCTACTGTCAGAGAATAGAAATAGTCACCCACTCTTTTAAGGAAACAACTTCTTTTAAAAATGTATTTTAAAACTCTTTTCGGTGCAATTTTATTAAAAATCTCTGTGCCATTCCTGAGTAAAAAATACCTCATCTTTTGATTCAAAAGAGGGGCTGGTTTCAGAATATGAAGAAGTTGAAATCAAAATTGTTCTCTTTACATGGATCTGACATTTTAGAATAAGTATATGTACAAATCATTATACAGTTTCAATGTATGAAGTATATTTACCCATTTATAGTTAATGAGCTAACCCTTGATCTAATTCATGATGCAAGCACATATTTTAAAAGGAGTATAAATATTTTAAATTTATATATTTTTATGTGTTGTTATGTATAACAAAAAGAACTTCAGTAGATATTAACTTTTAACAATGATGTTCTTAGATAACAGGTATAAAGTTTCAAGAAAGCAGCTGACTTTATCTGAACTGTATCTCAATTACAGTCAGTATATTGATATTATATTCATAAATAATACATATATCAATATACATATTCATATCAGGCTTTACCTTTGCATCTTGACCTTAGAAAAGGTTCCGTTGGACTGAAATGAAACCAAGAGAATGTTAAGGGTTCTTGAATTATAGAGATTAATATACTATAGGTTGGGACTGCCCAGGGCTTCAAATAATTCTCATGTGGTACATATCATCATGGGGAACTAATCAGAAATCCTAGACTTGTTGCCTACGTAGTTTGGGTTAATGGTGTCAACCCTATAGCCATGGTTAGCACATGTTTTCTCCAAAGTGGTTAATTAACAACAATTGTTAAAGTTAATATTTGGGGTCTTTGAGCCAGATACAGTGTCTGTTGCATAGTCTTTTTTTTTTTGTACAACACTTTTAAATCTAAAAACCACTATTAGATATTGGGCCATAAACTATAGGCCATGGGCAAAATTTGGCCATCTGTAGAGTTAAAACTCACTCCTGGTTTGTAGGAACACTGATGAGAAAAATACAGATGAATTCTGAAACAGCAAAAGTGGTTTAGGAAATACAAGAAAATTGGGTATGGAAAAATAATTTAAACCTCAGTGCTGATAATTATCAGAAGGATAGAAGGAGAATGCTTCCTTGTTTGAGAATGTTGACAAGATCAAGAACTCTAGAAGAACACCTTGAAAAGTGTGGGTAGATATGAGGGGTGACACATGAAAGATACTATTAAAAAGTCATTATCTTTGATTTGGTGTTATAAAGAGAACAAAACCACTTATTAGGGGAAAAAACAAATCATTTTTTTGGTATGATCAGTTCAGGTATCAGTGTCTTGGCCGGTTGTAGACTTATCACATATAAAATTCTTAACTGCTATTTTATAGGCATATTATAAACTAAAAGGCAGGGAAATTTCAATGAAGAAAGAGTTATGTATGGTTGAATTTTTAAAGGAATTATTTTTCAAAAGGGAGATAGAGATGAACATTGAAAGATTATACCACTTAAAACTGCATCTTCTAGAATAAAGCCTGCTAACAATTAGACATTTCAGATAGCCTGTACCTATATTAATTGGTTTCCTTATGAATAGAATGTAGCAGCAAGAGGTAAAGGTATGGTAATCCAAGCAAAAGGGTAGCATGGGTATCAGCACAAAATGGAATTCACAAAAAGTGGAGATGGTCTTTAATACCTTTGGGGAAATAGGAGGAGTGTTGGGGCAATACTGGGTCTAGTTAGATTCACAAGCAGATAGAAGGCTAAGGAAAGGAGTGGGAAGAGCTCTCCCTTTCCTTTCACACTGACAGTCCTCCTGTGCGGTCAGGGCCTCACCTGTATTGTTAAAAGGGGAGATGTCCAGACATTTTACGTCACACAAAATAAATTTATTTATGCAACTCTTGGTGGGCTATTGACTGCCAATATTTGGACTACTGTAGCTGAGGTATTATCCCTATTTGAGAGTAAAAAAGGCAGATAATATTACAGTATGCACAGGAAGATATCTTCCTACTTTTAATGTCAACTAGTGAAAACTTGATTTGCATTTCAGTTGCTTAATGACAAGAAAACACAGTGCTTATTCTTCTTGGAGCCATACGGTGGTCAACTAGTCCCTCCAGACACAATTCTCTAATCCTAGTTAACCCCTCCTCCTGCATCATGGGTCATGTATTCTTCATTCCCCCCACTTCTTAGCCCCAGGATTTCTTATTTGTCCTTCTAGGGAGAGAGGAATCTGGATTTTCCTCTCTTTCACTGAAAATTTACCGCTAATCGTGTAAACTTTGGCTGTAGATTCCCAGGCTCTTCTGATCCCCAAATCTTTATTTTTTCCCCCAGACTAATGGTCTTTAGGTCCTTAAAACTGAAAGTTTAACAAAAATTCAAAGTGGAACTAGACTTTTTTTTTGTTCACATGTGTCTATAATAACAAACTTTTATTGAAGACAATGTATGTAGAAAGCCTTTACTGTTACTTATGTGAAAGTATTGGGGCAGGAAACAAAGAGTAAAGACCTGAAAAATTATTTTGGGAAACAACACAAACAATTTAATATAAAATGTGTCCCCAATACATAAATTGAATAACAACGAGTCATCTGGCTTGATCCTCTTGTTAAGCATATGTAGAGAAATAGTAACAACTGAACCTGAAATGAGTAATTGAGGCTATAAAGTTAAAAGTGTCATACAAAGGAATCTCTGCTCCCCTTATTTTGACAGGTTAGCAATAATTGTTAAACGTTTTCAAAAATAAGCAAGATTTGGTAAGTTTCTTAAAAATATGATTAACTAAGCACAAATAAACTCAGAAAATAAGGTGGGTTGGAATGACAGAAGAGGAAAGGTAGAATGTGATATTGAACATGCTCACTGACCTCATTCAATTTCAGCTGGTGCGAGGTATCCCAGCAAAATTATTTACTTTTACCCTAAAAACATACACCAGTTATTAATGATAAGTTTTTTCTATCCTAATTTTTAAACTATTTAAATGGTTGTCATATTATAGAGCGCTGGAGTTAAAAATGCAATGATAAGAACAGATGGATAAAATTTATTAAGCTATTTGATTTTCTTAACAGCAAGGTGAATCTTATGGATTAATGCTTCCCTATTTAATTCATAGGATATGGAGTAGCAGAACAGTGTGTGTGTGTGTGTGTGTGTGTCTTTTCCAATAACTTGTGCTTCACTTATTGATATGGTGGTACAATAAATTAAAGTCGAATTTCTGTTCTAGCGTTTATTCTTCAATGTTCATTCTAATTGGAATAAATATTTCTTCCATGTTCATGAGATGAAGCAATTATTCCTCAAAAACAAATCAAAAAGATTTCTCCAGAGAAGCCATCCTTGACCTCTGCAAATAAATTTCAGAGCTCCTTCATCCTGTGATCTCTCTACCGAATACATTCTTTGATCATTAAGCTTCCGACATTGTTCTATAATTTATTCCTTTTTTCTATTTCTGCACTTTAATACATAGTAAGTTCCTGAAACGGACTGCTTTTCTTTTCATCCCAGGATTCCTGGTGCCTGACAATGTGTCTGACCCACACATTTTTTGAAATAATTTCTATCAGTTTAACTGAATGTATTTGAGAATTTTCATAGCAAGTAGCCAACTAATTGGAAAATAAAACCTGACTAATTTTGAGTACATCCACTTGCAATACTTTATGATTTGCAATAAGGCGCTTTTCTAAATTGATTCATTAAATTAGCTATCAGAATGTGTGGACTTTTATATTACCCCAATATATTATTAACTATGTTTAAAAGTTTATTTTAAGCATTCTTAAAAAATTTAATCAATCATATTTACAATCAATTCATTTGCAAAAAATCTTGTTTGAGAAAATAAATATTTTTATGAAAAATTGCCTAATTCTAGATGCAGCATATGCTTGTATAGATTAACATTAAATTAATGGTAACAATACTTAACATGAGTTCTATCCTTTTAACAAAATTTTAAGTGCACAATATAGTATTGTTAATTATAGGGATGATGTTGTACAGCAGCATTTATAGAATTTGTTAATCTTCATAACTAAATTTACCCTGTTGAACAGCAACTCCCCATTTTCTCTCCTCAACAGTCCCTAGCAAACATTGTTATACTTTCTGTTTCCAAGAGGTTGGCTACTTTAAATATCTCATTTTAGTGATATTATGTACTATTTTTCCTTCTGTTACTGGCTTATTTCACTTAATATAATGTTCTACAAGTTCATTCATGTTGTCACCTATGGGAATATTTCTTCCTTCTTTTTAAAGACTAAATAATATTGCATTGTATGTGTATACTACATTTTCTTTATATATCTATCAGACATTTAGATTGTTTTCATATCTTGGCTATTGTGGATAATGCTGTAATAAACATGGGGGTTCAAATATCTCTTTGATATTTTGATTTCAAATCCTTTGGAGTATACCCAGAAGAGTGGGATTGTTGGATCATATGGTAGTTCTATTTTAAATTATTGGAGGAACTTCCATACTGTTTTTAATAGTAGCTGCACCATTCTTCATTCTCCTTAAAAGTGGATACCAATTTCTTCACATCTTTGATAACACTAATTGTCATATATATGTGTGTGTGTATATATATATATGTAAAAGTTCTTCAAAATTTAATTCATTATTTTTTCTTTTTAATTACTTAAGAATTATAAAGACATAGAAGTTTCCCGACCTTTTTGGTAATATTTTTAGTACAATTCTTAGGGGAAAATGGTTTGTAAGATGCTATCCTTCATTTTTATTCTGAAAAGATGAATTCATATCTCTTTTCCTTATACTTCTAACATTTTTATTTATAAGGTATCTCATTTACTAAGATGTTATTTGGTTTCTTTTTTCTTTTGCATTTACACATTTCTTAGCATGCCCTGCATAGAATAGATGCTCGTAATTTAATATTTTCTCAAAGATCAAATGTTAATATCTATTGTGGGTGATTTGTTTCTTCAACTACATATGACTTAAAGGAGAAAAATATGGCTGAATGTTTAAAATACATCTTTAGAAATTAGCATTGAGAAAAGTTTGTTACTATTTTATAGAAACATTGATAGTAGTTTTTCCAAAGGATAAAAAAGTTAATAAAATTTATAATTTTTTCATAAATTAAACCAAATTAATATAACACTTTTTGTTAACTTTTATTAATATTACAAATTGCCATTTTATTTTTGTAATATACCACTCAATAGAGAAATCAACAAACAAGCTCACAGATTTTCTGGACATGATGTTTGTCAGAGTAATGAGTAAATGGTTAGCATCATAATATATAGAAATTCCCCCCACATTTAAAAAAATTAATTTGTTGTCACAATGTCATCAAAATATGAATGAAGCCTTTAATTTACAAGCTCAGGGACAAGTGGTAGCAAGATATGACATTAATCTGTGAAATATTACAGGTTGCAAACAGATACAGTCTGAAATATAAGCAGATACAATCTGGAATAAAAATTTTTTAAAAAACATAAGAGTTTTTCCCTGCATTGAGAAAGCAAAAGAAAATGGTCTACCTAACTGAATAATTAGCATATTAAAAAATGCCAAAATGTATTACGGAATTTTTTGAGTCAAATATACTATGTATTACTAAATAAATACTCTCAAGGAATCATTCATTGTACATAACACGTTGTCTGTATGTAAGTTATCTATGCAGACAAAAGAAGCCTTGTGCTTTGTGCATATTCCAAAAATATAGTATATGGTATGATTTTGTCCAAGTAAGCAGAAGAAAACAAACAGAAAGAGGATTGAAATTGTTACTGTTATTAACAGGCTTGCTCTCTCAATTAGTACAGTACGAAGCCTTAACTTGTGTCAAGATCACATGTTGTTGCTGTTAATCTTCTTGTTTTCACCACCTAATTCTGTGGTCAAATAGGTTCCATTTTTATTTACATTGTGCAGAATTATAAATTCCTCATGATGATGTCTCAGAACCAGATTCTACAGATTCAGATTGGATTTTTCATCACTTATTGCAGTAGATCTCCATTAATGGAGTGAACCAAACTGCAGTCAAACTAACAGAGGGACATAAAGCATATGTATAACAGCATTTAATGACAGGCCCAGAAATGATTGTGGGGAGGCAGTCTTCTTTAATACACATTTTACTGCCACAAATTGATCTGGATGACAAGTTCAATTTAAAACCAATGTTTTTTCAGAATCTTTATGACTTTTTCATAGGCCAGCCATTTCAAATGATTGACAATAAGTTTGACAATAAGATTGACAATAAAGTGGTTGGTGCCCTGGCTTTAGTGAAAACCATGATGTAATGAGACAGCAGTGATATCTCAAGCTCTAATCTTTCCTTAGATGCTTTCTGGCTTTTCCACAGTATGTTATATAGTGTCTCAATGAGAAAGTCAAGAGTCTAAGAATATGCTTTGATTTATTTCCTGTAACTGTGATTCTAAAGACTAAAAGAAAAAGATCAGAGAGAGAGAAAGTAAATATATGTCACACAGCAAATACCTAAGAAGCAGTGTTCTCAGAACTTCTTGGAAGACTCATAGTCTAATTGTCAGACTCTATTTGCTAGAACTTCATTGAGTAGCATGTGTGGCAGTTGGGAAGGCTTGGGATGAGAGCAGATATTCCAGTCATATTGATGCAAAACAACCCAAAGATAGTGAAATAAAATAACAACCAGTTTATTATGCACAGAGATTCTGTGGCTTAGGAATTCAGACAGGGAAAAATGGAATGCCTGGACCCTTCTATACATGTTTTAGACTGCAGTTAAGAGAATTGAATTAGTTGAGGATGACGTGAACATTTGTGGCATAGAGTTATCTGAACATTTTTATACTCGTGTGTCTAGTAAATTTGTCCTGATGATATGAAGGCCATTCTTAGCTGGGTCTGTCACCCAAGGGTTCACAATGGGGTTGAAGATGGTTGAAAAAGAAATAATTAGGTAGTGGTTAAAACAAAAACCTGATTAACACCTGGTGTCTACATTAAGACAGTCATAGAATAGGAAGTGCTAAACCCATAAGGATTATTAATTATCAGTGTACAGAAAGAACCTTGGTATGGCTGAGTAGATGCCTAACATGAATATAATGCAAAATAAAAATAAAAAAAGTAGAGCAGGTTAAAAAGTAAGACATGCAAATTTAAACTTAGAGATAAAGCACGTGAATAATTACTGAATAAACAAAATAGAAAATAATGCACAGATGGTCAGAACAAATGTATGTAGGAACCAAGGACCAGATAAATTATTCTAGAAATGAATTTGTGTTCGTCTTATATATACATACTTAGTGTTCTCATAGTTATACCTTAAAGACAATTGGCAATTGATGACATTGATAACACTTCTGTGAAGACATATATTTATAGAAATCTTCAGTGCAGAATCGGAGACACAATTGCTAGGTTTTTGGAAGGAAATGTGTTGCAGAAATGGGAGTACACACTTCCAACATTAAATACCAAAGGTAAATATATAGAAGAGCATTAATTATTCATTTATGGAAAATATTATTTATATAGCAGGTCTCAGATATTAGATGATGCTGGCAAATCTATTTCATTCAGAAATAATATTGAGTGCCTGTTAAATACAAGGCATTATGAAAAAACTCAGCAAAAATAACAAGATGATATCCAGCCACATCCAGTCATACACACTCAGCTTATGCACACACACACACACACACACAACTTGCAATTTAGTAATGTTAATTTAAAAAGTGTACACACATTTAAAATTTTCAATAAATATGTAATACATTATTGTGATTAGGAGATATGCTATTTTTTAAACACATACATCTTCATATATTGTGTGTATATATAGGCCTATGTGTATATATGTAGTATATAGTGCATATAGTATATATGTATATAGGTGTATATGCAATATACCTGTATAGACTTATATATGTATATACCATATGCACAATATACTATATAGTATATACATATATGTGTATATCTGCACTGTATTACATATGTGTATATATGTTACATATATATGTGTATAGTACATTACATATAAGCATAAATATATTTCAATAGAGATGCCTAGGTAGGTAGAAAGATTTAAATAGCATGTATTGCCTGAGTGCGGTGTCTCATGCCTGGTAATCTCAGCATTTTGGGAGGACGAGGTGGGCAGATCACTTGAAGACAGGAGTTCAAACCAGCATGGCCAACATGGTGAAACCCCGTTTTTACTAAAAATACAAGAATTAGCCAGGCATGGTGACGCATGCCTGTGGTCCCAGCTACTCAAGAGGCTCATGCTGGAGAATTACTTGAACCTGGGAGTTGGAGGTTGCAGTGAGCCAAGTTCACGTCTCTGTACTCCAGCCTGGACGACAGAGTGTGCCTCTATCTCAAAAAAATAAATAAATAAAAATAAATTTAAAAAAATAATAAAATAGCATGTATCTTAATCATGATGAAGCATTAGGTATTGATAGTAAAGTCATGGGAGATGGAGAACAAAGATAGGGAACAAAGTTGTTCCCTGTTAACAACTTTACATCCCTTTAAAAACGAACTTTTTATATGAAATTCAGCATTATTTAAGATTCAGCAAGTTTATTTTTGAGTGATTATATGTCATTCTAAAATAACAACATAATTTAATAGAAAAACCAAATAACAAATGTCTCTTTCTACCTTTCACATCATTTACCTAACAAGCAAGTGGATAAGTATTAAAATATGTAAGTTTTAAAAATTCTATTCATAAAATCATAATGGATGGGGAAAGCACTTCCAGAATTTTAGGCTAAATTCTCCAAAATTCTGATCCTCGTTCCTAAAAGTAACAAGAACACTAGCAAAAATTGCCAAAAATAACTTCCAAACTCTGGAAATCAACCAGATTTGTAAAGGAGTGTTTGTTCAGTGAAACAGGTAAATCTCAACAAGAATAGTGAGCTTCGTGACATTTTATCTTGTCCTGTTCCCATCACGTTTATTTTTTTTACAGTCCTTGAGTAGATTTAAAAATCAGCATCCTCGACTGGGTGCTGTGGCTCACACCTGTAATCCCATCACTTTGGGAGACCAAGGCGGGCAGATCACCTGAGGTCAGGAGTTCCAGACCAGCCTGGCCAACATGGTGAAACCCTGTCTCTACCAAAAAAAATACAAAAATTAGCTGGGTGTGGTGGCAGACGCCTGTAAGCACAGCTACTCAGGAGTCTGAGGCAGGAGAATCGCTTGAACTTGGGAGGGGGAAGTTGTTGTGAGCCAAGATAGTGCCATTGCACTCCAGCCTGGGCGACAAGAGTGAGATTCTGTCTCCAAAAAAATAAAAAATAAAAAAAAATCAGCACCCTCAAAAACCAGCAGCTTTGCAGGCACTGGGAAAAAAGAAGAGAATCAATTTGGAGCGGTGCAAAATGCCTCATTCTCAAATAATTGTCACTCTTTTACATGTCTGAAGGCCTTCTGAACAACCTTCATTCACAGAGCTTGAATTTATTTTACCTAGACCTGAAATTTTTCAGTAGAAAAAGATATTTGCATATTTGTCAAAAAGTCAGCAACAATTATTTAGCATCACCACTGCCTGAGGTTGCAATACTAATTGGAGCAAACAGGAGACTAGCTGCTGATTGAAAGCATGGAAGAAAAATCTGAGGAAATGGATATCAATAAATGTCTTTGAAAAATCTGCAACATATTCCTGGAAATTTAAAAGGCCAACCAAACGTGTAGGGCTGCGCAAAAGCCCAGAAAATGTATAAGAATATCATAATTGTTCCACTGTGTCCGACCATGAGACATTGTGCAATTGAGAAGTGAATGCTAAGGCAGAGTTATAAATTGGAAGAGTATCGAGTGTGTTCCTCATACAAAGACCTTCAACAAAGTGTAGAGAAAATAACATCCAAACATTAGCTGACCACTAAGCTAACCAGTCAAAAACACAACTAGCCACATACATCAAAGAAAACATATTTTAGGGCATTAGTTCAGGAAAGTCACTAAACAAACAAAAATCAGTCATGACAACTAGCTGCAACAACAGAGCAACAACAAACCCTAGAAAGGAGGAGTATCTAATATCCAGAGTTGACACACTGTAATATTTAAAATGTCTGGTATACAACAAAAATTATTAGAGATGCAAAGAAACAGGAAAGTATTATCCTGTATGTATGCAGAAAAAAACCCAAGCAGTAGGAATTGTCCCTGAGAGGACCAAGAATTTGAACTTAGAAGAAAAGTATTTTAAATAATATATATACACACACGTGTGTGTGTGTGTGTGTGTATGGTATGTAATGTTTATATATGTATGTAGTATATATATGTGGTATGTATCTGTGGTGATGTATATTATATGTGGTATATAATAGGGTATATATATGAGGTATATATATGTTGTATATAATGTGTATAAATGTATATATATGTGGTTATGTGGTATTTATAAGTTATATATGGTATATAATGTATATATACTATATATGTGGTAATGTATGTATATGGGATATATAATGTGGTATATATATGTGATGTATCTATGTATGTGGTAGTGTGGTATATATATGTGGCATATGCTGGGGTAATGTGGTGTGTCTGTGTATATATGTGGTATATATTATAGTATTTATACACACTTTTTTTTATCCATTGGTTCATTAATGGACACAAGTTGTTTCTATGTATTGGCTATTGTGTATAATGCTGCAATTAGATGGGAGTGCAGGTATTTTTATGAGATGGTGAGTTCATCTTTGGGTTTAAACTAAGAAAAAGGATTGTAGTGTTATACAGTAGTTCTATTTTTAATTTCTTTAGAAATCTCCATGCTTTTTCTATAAAGACTCTACTCATCTACATTTCAATCAACAGTATACTAGGATTTACTCTCCTTCACACACCCACCAACATTTAACACTTGTCTTTTTGAGAATAGCCATAATAATCTATGTCAGATGTTATCCCCTAGTAGTTTTAACCTGTATTTTCCTGATGATTAGTGAAGTTGGGTACCTTTTTATATATCTGTTGGCCATTTTTATGTCTTCTTTTCAGAAATGTCTGTTCAGGTAATTCTCCCATTTTTAAATCAGGTTATTTGCTTTTCTGCTATTGAGTTTTAAGACATCTTCATACATTTTGGATATCTGTTACTTATCAAATATGTGCTTTGCAAATATTTTTTACCAGCCAGTAGGTTGCCTTTTCATTTTGTTGGTTGTTTCCTTGGCAGTACAAAGTGTTTAACATTTGACGTAGTCCTATTTATTTATTTATTCTACTTTTGTTTCTTGAGCTTTTGGTGTAACATCCACAAAACCTTGCCAAAGACAATGTCGAGAAGCTTTTCACCTGTTCTCGTTTAGATGTTTTAGCATTTCAACTTTTACATTTAGGTCTTTTAACCATTTTGAGTTGATACTTGTGTTGGTCCTATAAAGATAAAATAAAGGTCAAATTTTATTCTTTTGTATGTGGAAATCCAGTTTTATCACTACCACTTATTGAAGAGACTATCCATTTCTTATTGTATCCCCTTAATGTCTTTGCTAAACACTAGTGGATCATATATGTTTGGATTTATTGAAGGATTCTCTATTCCATTCACCTATGTTTCCATTTTTATGCCAAAAAACTGTTTTTATTATTATAGGCTTGTAATATTAATATTAAATCAGGAAGTGTGATGCTTCCAACTTTGTTTTTATTTCTCAGTATTGCTTTGGCTATTTAGCTATTTGGCTTTTTATGGTTCCATACAATTTGGAATTATTTTCATTTTTCTATTAAGAATGCCATTAGAATTTGGAGAAGAATTGCATTTAGTCTGTATATTGCTTAGGGTAATTTGGTTATTTTACCAATATTAATTATTCTGATTTATGAACATGAGCTATCTTTCCATTTATTTGTGACTTTAATTTCTTTTATTAATAATTTATTATTTTCAGGATGCCAATGTTTTTACCTGTTTGTTTACACTTATTCCTATTTTTTTGGATGCTATCATCAATCATTTTCTTGATTTCCTATTTTAACTAGTTGTTATCTGTGCATATAAATATGACTGATTTTTATACGTTGATTTTGTATTCTGCAATTGTAGTGAATTTATTTATTAATTCAAATAATTTCTTGTGGATTATGGGGGTTTCCTGCATATAGGACTCCATGATCTGCAAACAGGGATAATTTTACTTTACAGTTTCCTATTTGGATGTTTTTTATTTATTTATTTTGTCTGATGCTAGTACTTTTCAGTACTGTATTTACTAGAAGTGGCAAGAGTGGGCATTCCTGCCTTCTACTGACTCAGTGGAAAAGCTTTCAGGTTTTCTGTTGATTATTATATTACCTGTTGGTTTTTCATAAATGGCTTTTATTATGTGGGGGATCTTTCCTTCTATTCGTAAACTGTTCAGAATTTTTGCCAAGAAAGGAAGCTGAACTTAGTCAAATGCTTTTTTGTGTGTCAATTTAGATAATCATGTGGTTTTAATCTTTCATTCTGTTAATACAGCACATTGATTGATTTGCATATGATAAACCAGACTTGAATGCTAGGGATAAATGCCACTTGGTCATAACATATAATCTTTTTAACATGTTGTTGAGTTTGGTTTGCTAATATTTTATTGACAATTTTTGCATCAATATTTATCAGAGATTAGGCCTATAGTTTTTGTTTTTGCTTTTTTGTTTTTTTTTCTTACAGTATCTTTTGCTTAGGTATCAAGGTGATATGGTCTTCTAAAATGTGTTTGGGAATATTTCCTCTAGCTCATGTGGAAGGGTTTAAGATTGGTAATAATTCTTCTTTGAATGTTTGGTAGAATTCATTCATAAAGCCATCAGTCCTAGGCTTTTCTTTTTTGGAAGGTTTTTAATTACTTTTTAAATCACTTTATTTGTTATTGTTCTGTTTATAGTTTCTATTTCTATTCAATATTGGTAGGTTATATTTTTCTAGGGATTTACTTATTTCCTCTAGGTTATCCAATTCTTGGCAATTAATTCATAATAGTACCTTATGATTTTTTTTTAATTTTGAAGGCATCTGTTGTAATATCTCACATTCATTTTAATTTATTTAAGTCTTCCCTCATTTTATCTTAGATATTCTAGTGAGAAGTTTTTCAATTTTATTTTTTAAAATAAACAACTCAGTTTTATTGATATTTCTATATCATTTTCTGTCTTTATTTGATATTTGTTCTAATTTTTAATGTTTCCTTTCTTCTGCCAACTTTGGGTTTAGTTTTTCTTTCTCTTTTCTAACTTTTCTAGAAGCATAATGTTAAGCTTTTTCTCTGAAATATTTCTTCTTTTTCAGGTAGTCATTTATTGCTGAAAACTGCACTCTTAGAACTGCTTTTGTTATATCCTATAGATTTTGGTATGTTGTGTTTCCATTGTTATTTGTCTCAATTTACATTTATTTGCCATTTTGATGTTTTCTTTGATCCATTGGTTGCGCAAGAGCATGTAGTTTAATTTTCATATATGTGGTAATTTTCCAAAATTTCTCCGGCTACTGACTTCTAGTTTCACACAATTTTAGTTAAAAAAATGCTAGATTTCATTTCAGATTTCTTGAATTTGTTAATACTTCTTTTGTGGCCTAACATAAGGTCTAACATGGAAATTTTTCATGTATGCTAGAGGAGAATATATATTCTGCTGTTGTTAGATGGACAGTTTTATATATGTCTGGTCCATTTGGTCTAAAGTGCAATTAAATCGAATATTTTCTTGTTAATTTTATGTCTTGTTATTCTATCCATTGCTAAAAGTGGAGCATTTAAGTTCCCTATTATTATTGTATTGCTATCTGCTTCTTCCTTTATATTTACTAATATTTACTTGCTATATTTCGGTGCTCTGATGTTGGGTGTGTAAATATTTACTCTTGATATGTCCTCTTGATGAATGGACACATTTGTCATTAAATAATGACCTTCTTTGATTTAGTAATAGTTTAAACTTTGAATTCTATTGTATCTGCTATAATTATAGTCATCCCTTCTTTTTTTAGTTACTATTTGCATGGAATATTCTCCTCCATCCCTTTACTTTCAGCCTATGTGTGTCCTTAAACTAAGATGGTTCTGTTGTAGGCAGCATACAGTACAATCATATTTTTTTTAATCCATTCAACTGCTCTGTGTCTTTTGATTGGGAAGTTTAATCCATTTGCATTAAAAAGGATTATTGATAGGTAAGGAATTATTCCTGCCATTTTGATAATTGTCTCTGATTGTTTTTACTTTTTCTTTATTCCTCTATGTTGTATACCTATGTAATTTAGTGATTTTCTGTAGTGCTAAGCTTTGCTTTCTTTCTCTTTCTTATTTGTGCATTTGCTGTAGTTCTGCTTGCTTTGGGGCTAACATAAGACTTACATAAAATACAATTATAAAAGATTATTTTAAGCTGATAACAAATTAACTTTGATCACATGCAAATACTTTAGACATTTACCCAGTCCTTCACAATTTTTATTTTTGTTGTCTGTCAGAATTCACAACTGTTTGAATTGTGTATTCCTTTTTTTACCCCAAATTTTAGGGTTTTTATTTTACTTTTTAAGAGTTCATTATATTATCTATATTTTATTCTTTTTTTATTATACTTTAAGTTTCAGGGTACATGTGCACAATGTGCAGGTTAGTTACATATGTATACATGTGCCATGCTGGTGTGCTGCACCCATTAACTCGTCGTTTAGCATTAGGTGTATCTCCTAATGCTATCCCTCCCCTCTCCCGCCACCCTACAACAGTCCCCAGAGTGTGATGTTCCCCTTCCTGTGTCCACGTGTTCTCATTGTTCAGTTCCCACCTATGAGTGAGAATATGCGGTGTTTGGTTTTTTGTTCTTGTGATAGTTTACTGAGAATGATGATTTCCAGTTTCATCCCTGTCCCTACAAAGGACATGAACTCATCATTTTTTTATGGCTGCATAGTATTCCATGGTGTATATGTGCCACATTTTCTTAATCCGGTCTATCATTGTTGGACATTTGGGTTGGTTCCAAGTTTTTGCTGTTGTGAATAGTGCCACAATAAACATACGTGTGCATGTGTCTTTATAACAGCATGATTTATAGTCCTTTGGGTATATACCCAGTAATGGGATAGCTGGGTCAAATGGTATTTCTAGTTCTAGATCCCAGAGGAACCGCCACACTGATTTCCACAATGGTTGAACTAGTTTACAGTCCCACCAACAGTGTAAAAGTGTTCCTATTTCTCCACATCCTCTCCAGCACCTGTTGTTTCCTGACTTTTTAATGATTGCCATCTAACTGGTGTGAGATGGTATCTCATTGTCGTTTTGATTTTCATTTCTCTGATGTGCAGTGATGGTGAGCATTTTTTCATGTGTTTTTTGGCTGCATAAATGTCTTCTTTTGAGAAGTGTCTGTTCATGTCCTTCGCCCACTTTTTGATGGGTTTGTTTGTTTTTTTCTTGTAAATTTGTTTGAGTTCATTGTAGATTCTGGATATTAGCCCTTTGTCAGATGAGTAGGTTGCGAAAATGTTCTCCCATTTTGTAGGTTGCCTGTTCACTCTGATGATAGTTTCTTTTGCTGTGCAGAAGCTCTTTAGTTTAATTAGATCCCATTTGTCAATGTTGGCTTTTGTTGCCATAGCTTTTGGTGTTTTAGACATGAAGTCCTTGCCCATGCCTATGTCCTGAATGGTAATGCCTAGGTTTTCTTCTAGGGTTTTTATGGTTTTAGGTCCAACGTTTAAGTCTTTAATCCATCTTGAATTAATTTTTGTATAAGGTATAAGGAAGGGATCCAGTTTCAGCTTTCTGCATGTCTAGCCAGTTTTCCCAGCACCATTCATTAAATAGGGAATCCTTTCCCCATTGCTTGTTTTTCTCAGGTTTGTCAAAGATCAGATAGTTGTAAATAGGTGGCATTATTTCTGAGGGCTCTGTTCTGTTCCATTGATGTATATCTCTGTTTTGGTACCAGTACCATGCTGTTTTGGTTACTGTAGCCTTGTAGTATAGTTTGAAGTCAGGTAGCGTGATGCCTCCAGCTTTGTTCTTTTGGCTTAGGATTGACTTGGCGATGCAGGCTCTTTTTTGGTTCCATATGAACTTTAAAGCAGTTTTTTCCAATTCTGTGAAGAAAGTCATTGGTAGCTTGATGGGATGGCATTGAATCTATAAATGACCTTGGGCAGTATGGCCATTTTCATGATATTGATTCTTCCTACCCATGAGCATGGAATGTTCTTCTGTTTGTTTTTATCCTTTTTTATTTCATTGAGCAGTGGTTTGTAGTTCTCCTTGAAGAGGTCCTTCACATCCCTTGTAAGTTGGATTCCTAGGTATTTTATTCTCTTTGAAGCAATTGTGAATGGGAATTCACTCATGATTTGGCTCTCTGTTTGTCTGTTATTGCTGTGTAAGAATGCTTGTGATTTTTGTACATTGATTTTGTATCCTGAGACTTTGCTGAAGCTGCTTATCAGCTTAAGGAGAATTTGGGCTGAGTCAATGGGGTTTTCTAGATATACAATCATGTCATCTGCAAACAGGGACAATTTGACTTCCTCTTTTCCCAATTGAATACCCTTTATTTCCTTCTCCTGCCTGATTTCCCTGGCCAGAACTTCCCACACTATGTTGAATAGGAGTGGTGAGAGAGGGCATCCCTGTCTTGTGCCAGTTTTCAAAGGGAATGCTTCCAGTTTTTGCCCATTCAGTATGATATTGGCTGTAGGTTTGTCATAGATAGCTCTTACTATTTTGAGATACGTCCCATCAATACCTAATTTCATGAGAGTTTTTAGCATGAAGGACTGTTGAATTTTGTGAAAGGCCTTTTCTGCATCTATTGAGATAATCATGTGGTTTTTGTCGTTGGTTCTCTTTATGTGCTGAATTACGTTTACTGATTTGTATATGTTGAACCAGCCTTGCATCCCAGGGATGAAGCCCACTTGATCATGGTGGATAAGCTTTTTGATGTGCTGGTTGATTCGGTTTGCCAGTATTTTATTGAGGACTTTTGCATTGATGTTCATCAGGGATATTGGTCTACAATTCTCTTTTTTTGTTGTGTCTCCACCAGGCTTTGGTATCAGGATGATGCTGGCCTCATAAAATGAGTTAGGGTGGGTTCCCTCTTTTTCTATTGATTGGAATAGTTTCAGAAGGAATGGTACCAGCTCCTCCTTGTACCTCTGGTAGAATTCGGCTGTGAATCCATCTGGTCCTGGACTTTTTTTGATTGGTAAGCTACTAAGTATTGCCTGAATTTCTGAGCCTGTTATTGGTCTATTCAGGGATTCAACTTCTTCCTGGTTTCGTCTTGGGAGGGTGTGTGTGTCGAGGAATTTATCCATTTCTTCTAGATTTTCTAGTTTATTTGCATAGAGGTATTTGTAGTATTCTCTGATGGTAGTTTGTATTTCTGTGGGATCGGTGGTGCTATCCCCTTTATCATTTTGTATTGCGTCTATTTGATTCTTCTCTCTTTTCTTCTTTATTAGTCTTGTTAGCGGTCTATCAATTTTGTTGGTCCTTTCAAAAAACCAACTCCTGGATTCATTAATTTTTGAAGGGTTTTTTGTGTCTCTATTTCCTTCAGTTCTGCTCTGATTTTAGTTATTTCTTGCCTTCTGCTAGCTTTTGAATGTGTTTGCTCTTGCTTTTCTAGTTCTTTTAATTGTGATGTTAGGGTGTCAATTTTGGATCTTTCCTACTTTCTCTTGTGAGCATTTAGTGCTATAAGTTTCCCAAACACTGCTTTGAATGTGTCCCAGAGATTCTGATATGTTGTGTCGTTGTTCTCGTTGGTTTCTAAGATCATCTTTATTTCTGCCTTCATTTTGTTATGTACCCAGTAGTCATTCAGGAGCAGGTTGTTCAGTTTCCATGTAGTTGAGCGGTTTTGAGTGAGTTTCTTAATCCTGAGTTCTAGTTTGGTTGCACTGTGGCGTGAGAGACAAGTTTGTTATAATTTCTTTTCTTTTACATTTGCTGAGGAGAGCTTTACTTCCAACTATATGGTAAATTTTGGAATAGGTGTTGTGTGGTGCTGAAAATAAATGTATATTCTGTTGATTTGGGGTGGAGAGTTCTGTAGACGTCCATTAGGTCCACTTGGTGAAGAGTTGAGTTCAATTCCTGGGTATCCTTTTTAACTTTCTGTCTCTTTGATCTGTCTCATGTTGACAGTGGGGTGTTAAAGTCTCCCATTATTATTGTGTGGGAGTCTGAGTCTCTTTGTAGGTCACCCAGGACTTTCTTTATGAATCTGGGTGCTCCTGTATTGGGTGCATATATATTTAGGATAGTTAGCTCTTCTTGTTGAATTGATCCCTTTACCATTATGTAATGACCTTCTTTGTCTCTTTTGATCTTTGTTGGTCTAAAGTCTGTTTTATCAGAGACTAGGATTGCAACCCCTGCCTTTTTTTGTTTTCCATTTGCTTGGTAGATCTTCCTCCATCCTTTTATTTTGAGCCTGTGTGTGTCTCTGCATGTGAGATGGGTTTCCTGAATACAGCATACTGATGGGTCTTGACTCTTTATCCAATTTGCCAGTCTGTGTCTTTTAATTGGAGCATTTAGTCCATTTACATTTGAAGTTAATATGTTATGTGTGAATTTGATCCTGTCATTATGGTGTTAGCTGGTTATTTTGCTCATTAGTTGATGCAGTTTCTTCCTAGCCTCTATGGTCTTTACAATTTGGCATGATTTTGTAGTGGCTGGTACCGGTTGTTCCTTTCCATGTTTAGTGCTTCCTGCAGGATGTCTTTTAGGGCAGGCCTAGTGGTGACAGAATCTCTAAGCGTTTGCTTGTCTGTAAAGTATTTTATTTCTCCTTCACTTATGAAGTTTAGTTTGGCTGGATATGAAATTCTGTGTTGAAAATTCTTTTCTTTATGAGTGTTGAATATTTCTTTTGAACTTATTGTAGCTGTAGTTATTTATGACCATTTTGACTTTTGACCTTACACTAGATATTTGAAAGATTTACACACCACCCTTACAGTAATGAAGTATTCCAAATTTGATTATAAGTTTACCTCTGCCAGTGAGTTTTTCACCTTTTTTAGTGTTTTCTTGACAATAATTATTATTTTTTCATTTTCCATTGAAGCACTCCCTTTAGCATTTCTTATAAGGCGAAACTTGTGGTGATAAATTCTGACAGCTTTTGCTTGCTGGAAAATATTTTTTTTTTCATTTGTGAAAGGCAGGTTTGCTGGGTAAAGTTAGAATTTTTGACTGGGAATTTTTTTGTACTTTTTGTCGGCACTTTGAATATATCATCTTATTTTCTCCTGGCCTTCATGGTTTCCACTATGAAATCTGCTAATAGTTTTAAAGAGATTTTCTTGTATGTCACTTGACACTTTCTGTTTCTGCTTTTATTTATTAATGAAAATTTTATGTTTAATCAAAATGTAATATGGGTATATATTTATGAGATACAATATGTTGTTTTGATATATGTATAAATTTTATAATGATCAAGTCAGTGTAATTAACAAATCCATCACCTCAAACACATTATTTTTGTTGTGAGAATATTCAGAATGCTCTCTTCTATGTATTTTGATAAATATACTAAATTATTGTTAATTACAGTTATTCTACTGTGCACCCGAACTTATTCCTTCTATGTAAGAGTAAATTTGAACACATTGACCAACCTCTAACCTGCACCCCCACCATTCCCAGCCTCTAAGTAACCACTTTTCTAATTTCTATTTTAATAAAACATTTTTTTAGATTCCACATATGAGCGAGTTCATGTGGTTGACTTATTTTGCTTAACACGTTGTCCTCTGGGTTCCTCCATGTTGTCACTTATGACAGGGTTTATTTTATAACTTAATTTATCCATTCACCCATTGATGGACTTAGGTTGACTCAATATCTTGGCTATTATGAATAATGTTGCAATAGAAATAGAAGGGCAGACAAGCTCTATGATACATCAATTTCATTATATATATATATATATATATAAAGAATAGTGAGACTGTTGAATTATATGGTAATTCTATTTTTAATTTTTTGAGGAATCTTCATACTGTTTTCAGTAATCGCCATACTAATTTACATTTTCACCAACAGTAAGTACCCAAGTTATATTTCATTTTTGTCCAAATTCTCATCACATGTTATCTTTTTTTCTCTTTGGTAATAGCCATTCTAACTATAATTATGTGTATCTCATTGTGGTTTTGATATAAGTTTTTCTGATGATTAGAGGCTGAGCATTTTTTAATATAACTGTTTGCCACTTGTATATCTTCAGTTGCAAATGTCCATTTAGATCATTTGCCCTATTTTTAATCAAACTTTTTGATTTTTTTTTTTGCTAATGAGTTTTTATTTTATCATATAGCCTGCATATTAGCTCTCTTTCTGATGTAAAGTCTGCAAGTATTTTCTTCTATTCTGTAAGTGGTCTCTTCCCTCTGTTGATTGTTTCCTTTTCTATTCAGAGCTTATAAGTTTCATATAACCCCATTTGTCTATTTTTGCTTTTGTTCTTTGTGCTTTTGAAGTCTTTTCAAAATAATTGTTGCAGGGACCAATTCATGAAGTGTTTTTCCCTGTTTTCTTCTGGTATTTTTATAGTGTTGGGTTTTATATTTAAGTATTTAATTTATTTTGAGTTGATTTTTTTTAACTGGGCAAGAGATAGAATCTAATTTGATTCTTCTGCGTGTGGATACCAATTTTCCCAGCACCACTTATTGAAAAAACTGTATTTCCTCAACCTGCATTTTTGTTCCCTTTGCCAAAAGTCTATTGGCTGTATATATTTGTATTTATTTCTGGAATCTTTATTCTTTTCCATTGGTCTTTGTGTCTGTTTTTATGCTAGTACCATGATGTTTTCATTAGTATAGCTTTTTAATATATTTTTAATTGAGATGGCATTATGGCTCCAGCTTTGTTTTGTATTATTTTTGCTCAATATGGCTTCAACTGTTTATGGTCTTTTGTGACTCCCAACAACTTTAGGACAGTTTTTTAGTTTTCTATTTCTGAGAATAATATCATAGAGATTTTTGTAGAGATTACACTGAATATGTAGATTGCTTTGGATAGTATGGACATTTTAACAATATTAATTATTCCGATTCATGAACACAGGATATCTTTCCGTTTATTTGTGTTTTTTTCTATTTCTTTCTTTTGCATTTTATAGTTTTCAGTGTAGAGATCTTTCACCTCATTCGTTAAATTTATTCTTTGATATCTTAAATATTTTTAGCTATTGTAAATGTAATTGTTTTCTTGATTTTTTTATCATAGTTTATTATTTGCGTATAGATATGCTTCTGATTTTTGTGTGTTGATTGTGTATTCTGTAACTTTACTGAATTTACCGTTAGTTCTTACAGTTTTTGGTAGAGTCTTTAGGGTTTTCTACATATAATAATATGCTCTGCAAATGAGGGCAATTTGACTTTCTCATTTCATATTTGAAAGCCTTTTATTTATTTGTCTTTGTTAAATGATCTAGCTAAGACTTCCAGTACTAGATTGAATAGAAGCGATGATAGTGCACATTTTTAATTTTTTTTTCCAGATCTCACCAAATAATATTTCAACTTTTTTCTGTTATAGTATGAGGTTAGTTGTGGGTTTGTCATTTGTGGGATTTATTCTGTTGAGGTATGTACTTTCTATGTCTAATTTGTTTAGAGTTCTACCATAAAGGAATTTTTATCAATTGTGTTTTCTGCACCTATTGACATAATCATAAGGTTTTATTAATGGGATGGATTACATTTATTGATTTGTGTATATTGCACTATACTTGCATCCCTGGGATAAATCCCACTAGAGCATAGCGAATGAGATTTTAAATGTGTGTTGAATTTGTTTGGTAGTATTTTGTTGAGGATTGTTTAACCTATTTTTATTAGTGATAGTGACATATAGTTTTATTTTGTTGTGTGTCTTTTTCTAGTTTTGGTGTGAGGATAATGCTTGCATAATAGAATGAATTTGAAAAATTTCCTTCTTCCTAAATTTTTTGGAATATTTTGAAAGAAATTAAGTGTTTGGTAACATTTAGCAGTGAAGTAATCAGGTCCTGGGCTTTTTTTTTCATAGGATACTTTTTATTATTGATTCCATCTCATTACTCATTATTGGTCTGATATAATTTGGATATTTTTCTCCTCGAAATCTCATGTTGATATGTGATTCCTAATGTTGGAAGTGAGGCCTGGTAGAATGCTTTTTTTACATGGGGAAGATTCCTCAAGGATGGATTGGTGCCCTTTAATTGTAATGAGTCAGTCTCACTCTATTAGCTCCCATGAGATCAGATGTTTAAAAGAGTCTGACACCTCTTTCTTTCTCTCACTTGCTACCTGTCTTCCCATGAGTAAAAGCTTCCAGAGGCCGACACCAGAAGCAGACACTGTTGCCATGCATCTTGTACAATTTGCAGAACTGCGAGCCAAATAAACTTCTCTTTATCAATTACCCAGCCTCAGGTTTTTCTTTATAGCAATGCAAAACTAACTAAAACTTGCTCTGTTCAGATTTTCTGTTTTTCCATGATTCAATATGCATTGGTTGTACATTTCAAAAATATTTATTCTAAGTTTTCTAATTTATTGACATACAGTTGATTGTATCTTTACGATCTGTTGTATTTCTGTCATCAGTTATCATGTCTGTTTTTTGTTTCTAATTCTATTCATTTGAGCCTTCTTTCTTTTATCTTATTTGACTGATTAAAGTTTTATCAGTTTTATCTTTTTTTAAAAAAACTCTTTTATCAATCTTTTGTAATTTTATAGTCTCTATTTTGTTTACTTCTATTGGCTTTTACTATTTATTTTCTTATCATTTCAGATTTAATTTGTTTTCACTTATCTGGTTCCTTGAAGTATAGTATTATGTTGTTTATATGAAATATTTTCTCTTTATTGAGACAGGGGTTTATTGCTATAAATTTCCCTCTGAGTAGTGTCTTTGTTGTATCCCATAGATTTTGATATGTTATGCTTCCATTTTAATTTTTCTGTTTTTTTAAATTTCCCTTTCAATGTGTTCACTAACTCATTCATTGCTTAAGAGCATATTATTTAACTTCTGTGTATTTGAATAGTTTCTGAGCATCTTTCTGTTTTTAAGTTCTACTTTTATAACATTTTGGTTGGAAATAAAATTCGATATGCTTTTAATTTAAAAAATTTATTAAGACTAATTGTGTGGCATATCCTGGAGAATGTTTCGTATGCACTAGAGAAGAGTGTGCATTCTGCTGCTGTTGGATTGACAGCATCTGTCTATATATATATATATATATATATGTATATATATATGCACATATACATGCAGAGATATATGTTTATATATAAACATGTGTGTGTATTCTATTATATATAATGTTCCTTCTGTACTAGAGAAGAATGCATATTCTGCTGCTGTTGAATAGACAGCATCTGTCTAGATAGATAGATACAGATATACAGATGTAAATATATCTGTTAGGTCCATTTGGCTTAACATTCACTTCTGTTCCACTTCTTCCTTATCCATTTTCTGTCTGGTTTATCTATTATTGAAAGTGGTATATGAAGTTCTCTAATTGTATTGCTATCTATTTTTCTCTTCATGTTCATTAATATTTGCTTTATATACTCAGGTGCTTCAGTGTTGGGTGCAATATATATTTACAATTGATATGACTTCTCATTGAATTGTGCCCTTTATCATAAAATAATACTCTTCTGTGTCACTTTTGACAGTTTATAACTTGAAGTCTATTTGACTTTTCGTATAAGTATAGCCACTTCTGCTCTCTTTTGGTTACCATTTGAATGAAATACCTTCCTTTGCTTTTTAACTTTCAGTTTATGTGTGTATTTAAAGTGGATGTCTTCTAAGCAGCATAGCTGGATCTTATTTTCTTTTTAATCTTTATCTACTCTCTTTTTTGATTGGAGAATTTAATGTATTTTCAATCAAAGTAATTATTTATAGGCAAGAAATTGCTACATTTTGTTAGTTGTGTTTATTTTGGTTTATTTTGTAGCTCATCTATTCTTTCCTCTTTTGTTGTATATCTTTGATTTGGTGATTTTCTTTAGCATGATTTTTTGTATTTCTTTTTCTTTATAATTTGTATATCTACTACAGTTTGGCTTTGTGTTTACCGTGAAGATTACATAAAATGTCTTATAGTTGTAATAGACTATAGACTGCTAACAACTTCAGTCACATTAAAAATGTCTATACTTTTACCCTACCCCCCAATAATTTACATTTTTGATGTCACAATTTACATCTATTTAAATTATGTATTTCTTAACAACTTATTGTAACTACTATTATTCTTGACTATTTTGACTTTTAAACTTCATAATAGAGAAATATATTATTTACAGAGCACCATAACAGTCTTGGGATATTTTAAGTTTGACTATATATTTACCAGCAAGTGTTATGTTTACTTGTGTTTTCATGTTAATCATTAGCATTATGTGTTTCTACTTGAAAAACTTCTGTAAGCATTTTTTGCAGGGTAGGGTCTGTTGGTAATGTATTACCTAAACTTTTGCTTGTGTGAGACAGACTTTACTTCACATTCATTTTTGAAGGACAGCTTTTCTGTGTATAGTATTTTAGACTGATGGTTAGCTTTTATTTTCTTTCAGCACTTTGAATATGTTATCTCATTTTTCTCTGGCCTACAGGGTTTCTGCTGAGAAATCTGCTGATAGTCTTATGGGGATTTCCTTATTTGTAACTTGATGCTTTTTTCTTGCTGTTTTTAAAATTCTCTGTAATTGACTTTCGACAGTGTATTATAATGTGCCTCATTAAGATCATTTTTGATTTCAACGTGTTTGGGGACCTTTAAGCTTCAAAGATCTGGATGTCTATATGCCTCCTAAGACTTGAAAAGTTTTCTATAATTATTTCATTAAATAAGCTTCTTATGCCATTCTCCATATTTTCTTCCTCTTGAAATTTCTTAATGTAAAAATTTGTTTGGTTAACAGTGTTCAATAATTTTTATAGGCTTTCTTTACCATTTTAAACCTTTTGGATTTTAAATGATGTGAATTAGTTTTTTTTTGTAATCTCTTCATTTCTATGCAGGCTAAAATATTTTAATAATTGGCTTTCTACCTTGTAATAGTGAATTCTATTATTCATTTTGGCTAACTGACTTAAGAACTGTCTGTGGAAACCATGGGACTGTTTATTGCTGTTGCCTGTTCTGTGTCAGGTCAGGTTCAAGGAAGCATAAACTTAGTTCAGGTCAAGGTTACGAAGGTAAGGGGAGAGGATGGAATAACACTGCAGTGAGAAGCATGGTTAAAAAAGATTTTACCTTTCTTAGAGAAGAGAAGAGTTTAGTTTTTATTTAGTTTTTATTAGGTCCTCATTTTATAGTTGAGGAAACTGAAGTTCATAGACCATATTTGATGACTCCAGATCACTCAGCTTCCTATGTAAAAGAAATACCCTAGGAATCTGGAGCTTCCATCTTTCATATCCAGCCTATTGCACTGTGGGGTTGGGTTCATTTTAAATGATTTTATAACTCAATAGGTGTATAAGCCTGATTAGAATCATGTGTGTATGATGATTTACCCTTGCAATATGTTTCGCTTAGTAGTTTTAGCTAGTCCTCAACTTCCAAATACAGTCGTTAAAATTGCCTTGGTCTTCCTTATATTAACATTAATACTTTCTAGATGAAGGCACTAGTTTCAAAAAGATTCAGTGAACTGCTCAGAGGATAACTTAGGACCTAAAATTAGCTCACTTGAATTCTAAGCCTATAACTGGGCCACTATACAAAATTACATTATCCTTGTTACAATCATATTGTTAGAAATGTCTTTCTGTATTTTGTAAGCTTCTCTGGAAATCATGTTATTATTCTTTCACCATTACAGGAGTACAATTGTCAAAGCAGTATAATTTATGATTATTATTATTTCTGTAGTGTCTGCAAAAGTATACTTAATCCACGAAGACCTAAATCTTGATGCTATAAATTTGGAGAGGATGTAAAGCGAGGCTGATATTTATCTTTGATTGTGATCGTGCACTTTCATTAATTTGAATTTCACCAATTCACACTTCAGAGTAATTTAGTTAGGGTATTTGCTATACTATAATAAAATCGCCTGAGCTTTGACTTATATGTAATTAAATGGTAGGAAAATTAATACTTGCTTTTAATATGCTGAAATTGCTAAAAGAACATAAGGGATGCTTTCAGGTGTCCAAGCACTCTAGAAATCATTTACATACAAGCAATTGACGTGCTAATTTCAACTCATTCTTATCTATTCATTAAAGCTAGTAAGCTTCAGAACATGAGTGCTTTCTTAGTCTAATTCCAATTACAGTACATAACAGAGAGTATTGAAAATGTGTCTTGTTAAAATAGTTGTATAATTTGGACCTTTGACTAAGGGAAACTAATCCAGATTAATGAATTTTCTACAGTAATGAAAAACTTTATGCTCTCTGATAAATAAAAGAGAAACTATCCTGGCTTTAGTTTCTATTCTCAGGACTAATTGCTTATTTAATCAAGAATTTCTGCCTTGGTTATAATTTTAATTATTCAATGAATATAGATTTGCATTTTTAGAAGTATATAGAAAATTAACAATTTTTAATTTTAAAACATGAGTGCCAGGCAAAGAATATATGCAATAACAGCCAATTCAGGATGTTTGGTTAAGAATTCAAATAATCTAAGAAAAAAATGAGTAAATATTAGTACAAGTCAAATCATGAGTTTGAAATTACATCTGGTAAACTATTGATATGCAAGTATGTTAGAAGTCATCAGAGAAAGGGCCAATGAATCAAGTATTTGCAAGTTGCAGGGAAACTAGAGGATGCATGAGTTACTAAAAAGCTATTATGAAAAAATATGGTATTGAGTCAAGAAAAAGACCTAGGGTTCAAGTTTTAACACTGCCACTTAACAATTATGTGGTTTTCTGCAAATTAACTTTGTGGCACTTCTATTTCTTTCTCTGCAGAAATGCTGAGTAGAATACCTGCATTCTCCACTCCTGTGAGTTTACTATGAATATTAAAAAATAACAATGCATTCTGAAAATGTTCTATAAATATAAGGTCTGTAATAGTTTAAAAGATAGCCTATTAAATGACTAATTTGACCTAGAAAAATTCTGGGTTTGGTGATTTTAAAGAAGTTAGGAAAGACCACTTTGTTCTCCCCATGCTAGCTGAGAGCTCTCCATTCTTCACTAACAGAAAGTCTGTCAAATAAGAGATTCTGACCAAGAGTGCTAGAAAAATGCGTGATGGAATGGCACTGAAAATAGTGGAGCCCAAGGCAAAAGCATGATCGCATTAATTGGCAGCCCGCTGGCCCCTAAAAATGTACTGCAGCACTGGAGAGGCAATTGTCAATACAAAGGCTACAAGAACAAGTATTTTCTCTTCATTATGGTATTAGAGTCTATACATAAAGTCATCTGAAAATTAACATTGATTTTATCATTGAGCTTCAATCCTCTGTCACTTAAATTATATTCATTTGATCCCTTTTGTTCTAGACCGACTTGATTGTCTAAGCCCCAAGTAAAAGAAACATTGGTTTGTTCCTTTTACGTTTTTTTTTTTTCAGTAGACACTAGTCAAGTTTCAGAAATAACGCTAAGATAAATTATTTAAAAATTACTACTGGAAGCCGGGCGTGGTGGCTTACGCCTGTAATCCCAGCACTTTGAGAGGCCGAGGCGGGCGGATCACAAGGTCAGGAGATCAAGACCATCCTGGCTAACACGGTGAAACCCCATCTCTATTAAAAGTACAAAAAATTAGCTGGGCGTGGTGGCAGGTGCCTGTAGTCCCAGCTACTCGGGAGGCTGAGGCAGGTGAATGGCGTGAACCCGGGAGGTGGAGGTTGCAGTGAGCCGAGATCGCAGTGAAGCATTGGTTCGTAGGATTTTCTTTACTTGAATACTTTTTATTATGGCTTTTATCTTGTTATTTGTTATTAGTCTATTCAGGTTTTGGATTTCTTCATGGTTCAATCTTGGTAGATTTTATATGTCTAAGACTTTATCCGTTTCTTTGGGGTTTTTCAATTTATTGGCATATAGATGCTCGCAGTAGTCTGTAATGATCCTTTGAGTTTTTGTTGTATCGCTTGTAATTCCCATTTTTCATCACTGATTTTATTTATTTGGGTCTTCTTTCTTTTTTACTAAAGTAGCCTTGCTAAAGACTTGTCATTTTTGTTTACCTTTTCAATAAAACAGCTTTTCACTTTATTAATCTTTAATTTCATTTATTTGTGCTCTGATCTTTATTATAATTTTTTCTACTAATTTTGGGTTTGGTTGGCTCTTGTTTTTCTAGTTCTTTAAAATACATCATTCGGGTGTTTCTAGTTTTTCTACTTTTTTGATGTAGGCACTCATTGTTATAAACTTTCCTCTAGGTACTGCTTTTGCTGTATTTTCTAGGTTTGGTATACCAATGTGTCTTGGTTCTTTATCCAGCTTCTCCCTCTATGTCTTCTAATTGGGGCATTTAGCCCATTTCCATTTGACTTTAACTAGAAATAGAAATTTAGGAAAAAAATTATGGTAGAATTTTTTCTTGATTTGTAGTTTTTGTCATGATTCCTATTAATGTTCAGCAAGATTATGTAACAATTGTAAATATGCATGAACCCAACACTGGAGCACAGAGATATCTGAAGCAAATATTACTAGAGCTAAAGAGAAATAATGATAACAATATAATAAGAGCTGCAGATTTCAACATGCCACTTTTAAGATTAGAAAGATAATCCAGTCAGAAAATCAACAAAGAAACATCATGCTTATCACTATGCACAAATAGATCTAATAGATATTTGCAGAACATTTTATTCAATGGCTACAGAATATACATTCTCAAAGATAAACCATTTGTTAGGCTATAAAACAAGCCTTTAAAAAATTAAATTATATCAGGTATCTTCTCTGACCACAATTGAATAAAACTAGAATTAATAAAAAGAGGAACTCTGGAAACTATACAAACACACAGAAATACATACGTTTGCAGATGATGATTCTATATCTAGACAACCCGCACATGCTTATAGATAGGATGAATCAATATCATAAAAATGGCCATATTGCTTAAAGCAATTTATAGATTCAGTTATATTGCTATTTAAACTAATATTGAGATTCTTCACAGAACTAGAAAAAACTATTTTAAAATTCATGTGGAACCAAAAAAGAGCCTGAGTAGCCAACGCAATTCTAACGAAAAAGAACAAACCTGGAGACATCATGCTACCTGACATCAAACTTTATTACAGGGCTGCAGTAATCAAAACAGCATGGCACTTGTAGAAAAACAGACACATAGATCAATGGAACAGAATAGAAAATCCAGAAATAAGACTGCACACCTACCTACAACTATCTGATCTTTGGTAAGCCTAACAAACCTAACAAAAATAAGCAATAGGGAAAGGATTCCCCGTTGAATAAGTGGTGCTGGGATGACTGGCTAGTAATATGCAGAAGACTGAAACTGGACCCCTTCCTTATGCCATATATGGATTAAAGACTTAAATGTAAATCCCCATACTGGAAGACAACCTAGGAAATGCCATTCAGAATATAGGCACGGGCAAAGATTTTATGACGAAGACACCAAAAGCAATTGCAACAAAAGCAAATATTGACAAATGGAATCTAATTAAATTAAATAACTTCTGCTCAGCAAAATAAACTATAAACAGAGTGAACAGGCCGTACAGAATGGGAAAAAATTCTTGCAAACTATGCAGCCAATAAAGGTCTAATATCCAGAATCTATAAGGAACTTAAACAAATTCACAAGAAAAAAATGAACAACCCCATCAAAGTGTGGGCAAAAGACATGAGTAGACACTTTCCAAAAGTGTACATACATATGGCCAACAAGCCTATAAAAAAATCAACATCGCTAATAATTAAAGAGATGCAAATCAAAACCACAATGAGATACCATCTCACACCAGTCAGAATGGTAATTCTTAAAAAGTCAAAAAGTAACAAATGCTGGCAAGGTTGTGGAGAAAAAGGAACGCTTACACACTGTTAGTGGGAGTACAAATTAGTTTAGCCATTGTAGAACGCAGCGTGATGATTTCTTGAAGACCTAAAGGTAGAAATAACATTCGACCCAGCAATGTCATTACTGGGTATATACCCAAAGAAACATAAATTATGCTATTATAAAGACAACATGTATGCATATGTTCATTGAAGCACTATTTGCAATAGCAAAGACATGGAATCAACCTAAATGTCCATCAATGATAGACTGGATAAAGAAAATATGGTATATATACACCATAGAATACTATGCAGCCCTTAAAAAGAACAATAGTATGTCTTGTCTTTTGTGGGAATATGGATGGAGTTGGTGGCCATTATCTGTATCAAGCTAACACAGGAAAAGAAAACCAAATACCACATGTCCTCACTGATAAATGAGAGCAAAATGATCAGAATACATGGACACATAGAAGGAAACAACACACACTGGGACGCCTATTGGAGGGCAAAGGGTGTGAGGAGGGAGAGGATCAGGAAAAATAGCTAATGGGTACTAGGCTTATTATCAGGGTGATTAAATAATCTGTAAAAAAAGAAAACAAAACGATGACACATGTTTACCTATGTAGCAAACCTGCACGTGTATCCCTGAACTTAAAAGTTATAAAAAAGTATAACAATAATTGACTTTTGAAGAGAATGGACTGATAGTACTTTATCATTAAAGACTACATTTAATGATAAAGTCATTGGTTGCCAAAATTGGCGAAGTTATATAGGTGGTAGCTCTAAAACTTGGTGGAGGCTGGGCACGGTGACTCACAGTTGTAATCCCAGCATTTTGGAAGGTTGAGGTGGGAGGATCACTTGAGGCCAAATGTTTGAGAGTAGCCTGAGCAACATCATGAGATCCTGTCTCTAAAAATCATAAAAAATATTACCTGAGTGTCGTGACAGACACCAGTAGTCCCAGCTACTTGGAAGGCTGAAGTGGGAGGATCACTTGAGCCCATAAGTTTGAGGCTGCAGTTAGCTCTGAACATGCCATTCATTGCACTCCAGCCTGGGTGATAGAGACCATGTCTGTAAATAAATTAAAAAAATAAAATAAAACTTTGTGGGTATATTAGGGTAGCTGCAAAAATAGATCTCAGCTCAATGTTTTAAAATGTATTACACATTATATGGCACTTGGGAAAGAAGGGACTGCAGATGGTAGATGTGCCTCCACTTAAGGAAATATATCTGAATCTAAATTGCAGGCTATCTGTGGAGGAAGGAAGATTCCAGGGTTGGGAGAACTAGGGGCCAAATGGAAACCAGATCATTTCTTTCCATAGGAGAATGAGACATGCAGTCATTTTGCTGGGGTGAGAAAGAAGATGCTTAATAGTATCTCAGGGCTAGAGGGTAATTGGGTGGCCTCATTGCGGTAGAATGACACAATCACGCGTTTAGAGAAGTCACAGGAACATTTAGATTGGTTAGAGGTAACTCTCTTGTCTAAGTCTTTCAGTGACCAGGGCCACAAAAATAAAACAAAAACAAAATAAAACAACAAAGCAAACCAAACCATGCCAGCAACAATGCCTAGGAATGAAAGAGGATGTGCAGTTTGATTTTGGGTCATTTCCAAGAATAGTCCAAAAAATGAAGAAAAAAAGGAAGACTGAGGGAAAGAAAAAAGAAGGAAGGAGGGAGAGAAAGAAAGAAGGACATTTATAATATTAAATATCTCTGCAATGACAGGTCAAAGAAATATGTGAGCTGCATTTCCTTATTTCACTGAAATAAGAATATGAGGAGCTAGAGGAGGCATCACATGGTTTTACTAATAAAAATACAGTGGTGGAAAATATAGAGAAAAATGATACTAATGATAATAAGAAGTAATAAGTAATTATTCTGGCCGTTTGATGTGGCTTTCCCTAATTTTTTGCATCCAGTCTTTAAAAAAGCTGTAAGACAGAGATACATATTATTTCCATTTTAAAGCTGAACTTTCAATCACAATACAATAAAACACATTATTATCAGGATCTGTTCTGTCCCCGCACTCTAACCTTTTTTTTAGGAGGTTGTAGCAAGGGAAACATAAGATATGATATATGTAATAGATATGACTGTGGTACAGCTAAATCATCATTTTAGTATTTTAAAATAAAGAGACTGCTATCTAAATACATCTGATATAATTTTCTGTAGTGTATATTGAATAACTTTTGTTAAAGTACATCTAACCCTTGAACAACACAGGTTTGAACTGTGCAGGTCTACTTATACGTGGATTTTTTTCAACAGTCAGTGTGCCTGCCTCTTCCGTCTCCCCTTCTACCTCCTCCATGTCTGCCACCCTTGAGACAGCAAGACCAATCCCCTCTCTTGCTCCCCTCTCTTCAGCATACTGAATGTGAAGACTACAAGAAGAAAGAACTTTATGATTTTCCACTTCAACTTAATGACTAGTAAATCTATTTCCTTTTCCTTATAATTTTCTTAATTACATTTTTTTATCTAGCTTACTTCATTTTAAGAATACAGTGTATAATATATATAACATACAATATGCGTTAATAACTGTTTATATTACTAGTAAGTCTGGTCAACAGTAGGTTATTAGTAGTTAAGTTTGGGAGTCAAAAGTTATATATGGATGTTCTACCATGCAGGGAGTTCATTGCTCCTCATCCCTGTGTTGTTCAGGGGCCAACTGTGTATAATTACATCATAATTTTGTAATCAGAGACACAGATACTTCAACTATTTTATCATTTTCTAAATGCATAAAATCCTGTGTATTTTCTAGGTGTCACAGTCAGAATCCCAATAATTTCCTTATGTCCATAGCACAGCTCTCTGGTATGCTAATGTAAGTAAATATGTGGTGTGTGTGTGGCGGGGGGCGGTGTAGGGAGGTGGCGTAAAGACTTTTCAATCATTTTGATCTTTTGAAAGAATCTCTACCTTTTTACTAGAATCAGTGAAATCTAATTGGAAGCATTTTCAAAATTTTTAAGTGGAACAATTAATTCAAATTATTGTCCTCCACATTAAATTATTAGTAGTCGTTTCTCATAAATGTATGAATAAGTTTTGCTATAAACCCCCATTCTCTTTATCCAACAGCATGTCTGCCTCACTCAGTAGAATAGAGATTAATTTATTAGTAAATGTTCTTGAATGGGGAGTAGTGTCTCCATAAAAATGTTAGTGAATTGAATTTATGTGACATTGCTGTTCACTAGTTTTCAACTGCTGGTATGTTCATTTTGATGTTGTTTATTTTTAAGAAAATCCAGTGTTGCAGACAATAATCATGCAGCTTGTTATTTCACTAGAGAATCCCTTAAAAGATAATCTCCCTGCAGAAAATCAATGTAAGTTGTTACAGAAAGTTTTTAAGAAGTTCTAACTCGGTGGCATAAAGAAAACATTTAACTTTATTTTCACTTCCTTAACTCCAAGGGAATCTTAACTTAACTTTGCTAAGAGGCCAAGTTCTTGTTCAAAACATTTTAACTTTGAGAAGAGATACTAATCAATTTTTTAGCACCTTCCCCAGAAAGGAAGAGTTGAAAAATCCATACACAAATTATTTTCACATTAGGAGTTCTTCCTGTTGCTAGCATATTGCACAGTAGTTGATAATGTTTAGTCAAAATGAATTAACCCTAGCAATTTTTCAAAGAATTTTAAAAAATTAGATGTTCCCTCAAAGATGAGATTCACAATCTGGGGTACTTCCAACTCTATCTGTGGAAAGAAGGACAGAAGAGAAGCATGGTACAAGAATTATATGGAGAGTAAGAAACTCAGGCAGGAAATAACAATACAACTTGGGAATCTCTGGAGGATTGAAGGGATTTTTAAAATGTTGATAAATACATTAAGCAACTCTAGTGATTTTTCATTCTCCCTTTTTTAGACATTTACAGTCCTGTGCTTTAAAACAATCTACTGAAAACATTTTGAAACATTCAATATCAATTTTGTATCATCTTTTCTTTCGATAAGCTGACTAGATAAATTATTTATTCATGATGACCCACTTTTCACCTTCTATAATCTGAAGGACATCCTTGTCAGTGTTTGAGAAAATAAATTTTTAAAATCTTGAGGAGAGAGCTCATTGTTAAATGTAGCACACACTTTAGCACCTATCTGTAATCTTGAAACAAAATGAAAATTTCATGCAACAGAAAAACTTATATCTAACAAAAAGATATGAACATGTAACTGGCTTCAAGTACTGGAGTTTCAAGATGAATAAGAACTCTGACTGTTCTTGAGCGGCCTGGAGGTGTATAATAATATTGTAATAACAAGGATATTAATGATAAAAAAGAAGGAGATATGGAAGTTGTTAAAAGACTGCTTAAGGTAGCATATATTACTTACCGTAAATGAAGATGCAAAAAATAAAACAGAAAACTCTAGGCCAGTGAACTTATCACAGAAAACAAGTAGAGAAGACATACTTTCTAATGCTTATGGTAGGAATATGTTAGAAATGGGGATATATTTCACAAAAGGTGATAGAAACATCTGTTTTATATTTGCTAGATCTCCCAGAAATAAGAGATCAGGGAGATAGTATTAAAACTGAGGATAAATTAATAATATTCATGAATCAAACATTTTCTATAACTAGAGACCATGAAGTCTTGTAACCTTAAAATTAATTTAAAAATACAGCTTTATGACAAAAAATTATCACGGCATCATTTAACACTTAAAGTGGGGACTGTGCATTTAAATTTTTTTCTCTTCTGAAATATACTGAAATGATGTTAATTATGTATAAATTATATATGTTTATGTATATATACATATATACACACACAGACACACACACACACACACAGACATATATATATATATATATATATATAATGTAGATAGATAGATAACTTATTACCAAAAGGAAGTGGGGTTCTTGGGCACCATCAGATATATTTCTTAAGAACATGGTAGGGGAAATAGAAAAGAAAAGGGGATAATCCAAAATAGAGAATACTGAAGCTAAAATATGCACGAAAGAAAAAGGCAACCTCAAAAGAAAGTCTTTTCTTATTGACAAATGCCTGAAAATGACAAGAGCTTAAATCGGATACTATAGACAGCAGAAGTAGGTTGTGGTTTAATAACAAGTTTAAATCATTTGTAATATATATATATATGCATAAGTGGATGCGAGGTCCAGGTTAGTTCTTTCACTTCTGTGCACATAGAGAAATTATAATAGAAAACCCTACTCAAAACTGATATCTGGTCTCTAAGATATTGAATATTTTTCCAAGGAAATACAAAAGATTCCTTGGAAATTAAAAATCATGTTTTCCAATAATTGAATCAAAATATTGCCTGGGATGTAAATTTAAAATAAATTTCTAAAGTGTAGAGAAAAGAAAAAAGATGCAGAGATGGGAATAATCAGAGAAGAGTTAAGTGGCATTGATAATTGTTTGTTTTTTGTTTTGTTTTGTTTTCTTTTCTTTTCTTTTGAGATGGAGTTTCGCTCTGTTGCCCAGGCTGGAGTGCAATGGTGCAGTCTTGGCTCACTGCAACCTCTGCCTCCCGGGTTCAAGCGATTCTCCTGCCTCAGCCTCCTGAGTAGCTGGGATTACAGTTGCACACCACTACACATGGCTAATTTTTGTATTTTTATTAGAAACAGGGTTTCACCACGTTGGTCAGGCTGGTCTCAAACTCCTGACCTCGTAACCTGCTTGCCTCGGCCTCCTAAAGTGCTCGGATTACAGGTGTGAGCCACCGCGTCCGGCCCAGATTTTGTATTCTGTCTGTCATTTCAGTCATTTCATTCTGGTTAAGAATCATATATGGGGAGCTAGTACAGTCATTTGGAGGTAAGAAAACACTTTATCCTTTAGAGTTTTCAGAGTTCTTGTGCATGTTCTTTCTCATCGGTGTTGGCTGATGCTTCTTTAACTGTGGTGTAATTTTAGTATAGTTAGTTGTTGGTGTTTCTGGATGTTTTCAGAGAGCCAAGGCTTTGTGCAGGGTCTTTATTTGTGACTGAATTCTTGTCCTTGGTTTCACAGGGGGGCATATTAGCAAAGTATTGTTGGTATTGGAGTGAAGATAGCCTAGCCACTTCTCTGTAGGGCAGCTGTGATGTGCCAGAGGTGTGAGTAAAGCACTCAGGTCTTTGTTCTATCCGCAGCCTGGTGGCTGTGACAGATGGACTGTCAGTTGCCTCTGGGAACACTACCCAGAGAGACTCAGAGCTGCTGCTAATAGAAATGTTTAGCTGGGGGTTGGGAGTGGCTACACTGTGGGTCTAAGCTTGGGCCCTACCTGGTGAAGAATGAGATCAGGGATCACAGGAAAGAGAGACTGGGCTCCTCTTTATAAGGCAGTTGTGGTGTCTGGAGGGTACTGCCACAGTGGCAGTGGCAGAGAGCCTGTGGGCCATCTCTGGGATTCCCTCCCCAGAGAAACACAGAGCCACATCAACTGAAGTGATCAGCTAGGGGTAGGGCAGCTGTCCTCAGGGCCCAGGTCAGGAGCCCCTGCCCAAGGAGGAGTAGCAGGGGAGGGACCCATGTGGAAAGCAGTCTGGCCACTTTTTTCTGTGTGGCAGCTGTGGTGTGCTGGAGGCGCATGTTAGTTGTTGGGCTCTTTGCTCCTTCCCCAGCTTGAAGATAATAGAGGCAGGAGCTGTGGCAGTGGCAAAAGCTGCAGGCCTATTGTTTACTTCTGGGAGTTCTATCCAAGAGAACTGCAGAGCTGTGAGCAGCCCGAATGCTCAGATGGGGATGGAGTGGCTGTGCTGGGGTCCCATGCCAGTGGGCTTTACCTGGTGATCTGTAATGGAGGCAAGGCCTGCAGTTCACCCACTCAGTACCATGGGTGTGGCCTCTATCCTGGGAGCACGGGAGAGAGCCTGTCCTCCCTTTTGGTGAAGCTACGCAGCTGGTGCCTGGGTGCTCCAGGGTCCAAGGCTCCATGTGGTCCTGAACAGCAGCTCTGCCCAGACTATACACAGCTCTCTATCATGTCAGTCTGCAGGCCCTGGGGTGGGGTTGGGGGTGTTAAGGAGAATCTCCTGTGCCCAGGATTGCAAAGGTCTGTGTCAGAAATGTGGGTTCCTGGTGCTGTAGCCCACTCACCCTTTCCATGACGTGGGGCACTTCCCTTGGCTCTGCACCAATCCGCAGTGGGCGGCTGTCCTGCCTCATCCCTCTCTCTTCTCCATGGGTCACGTTGCTTCTGTGATGAATCCCAACGTGCCCTCATGGATGATATAGTTAAAAAACTGGTGTTTACTCGCAGCTCTGTCTCCTCTCCATGAGAGCAGGACACACTAGTTGCTTATAGTCAGCCATCTTGGAACAAGATTAGTGCCTCCTAAGAGTGAAGAAGAATGGAAAATGTCCCCATCTAGAAGCATTCTTGTGGAATTTGCTTACAATAAAAGTGGAGCTACAATCCTAAATGTTTTCAGAAGGAAAGACCCATGTCCCTAAAGAGAAACATAAATTCAGCATGTATCAGATTTCATCATTTCATCGGTAGAAATAAATGCTAGGGAAAGCATAGAACAGCCAGATTCTGAAAAAAAAATTTTCAGGTTGTGTGTCCCAGAACAAGCTATTTACCCTCTCTGTGTTTTAGGAGAGCTGAATCTATTTGCCCTTTGATTTTAGAGTGACAAAATTTTCCCTTACAGTAACAATGATTTAGTGACAAGGATTTTATTTTCTACCCTAAGATCTATTCATACTATGATATTTTATTTTGAGATTAATAACATAATCTCTATATCACATTTTAGTTAGATTTTATAGTGTTTTAAAAGCATTTGAACAAAAATTGAATGTAACTCAAGAGAAAACAATTTCTAAAAAGAAGCAGAACCAATTATTCAGGAATGAAAAAAAAATTAAAGGTGACTAGGTCAACAACCAGCAAAATATAATGTAAAGGAATCTGAAAATTCCCCTTATTATGAGATAGTTTTCTAAAAAGTTACATTAAGTGTTATTTACAATTCTGTGTAATATTGAAGACTTAGTAAGAGCTCCTTAGAAAGGATTGAGCAGGAGACAAAGTGGGTTAGAGAGGGAATAGAGAAAGAAATTTTGGTGTTATGTAAAACTGTACATTTAAGCCAACATGTTTGAAAATTTCTCAGATACAGCAAGTCTGCCAAGCACATAGAATAAAAAAAATGATCTATATGCTTCATTCGTTACATCTTGCTTTATTTGATACATCTTCCTTCTTAAAGAAATCACTGTCTGGTAAAAATGGAATGAAAAATTACTCTCCTCCTACCCTGGGTAAATTGGTCAGTAGTGGAAGTGGTCTAGTCTATTCAAATAATTTTCTGGCCAGGCGTGGTGGCTCACACCTATAATTCTATCACTTTGGGAGGCCAAGGCAGGTGGATGGCTTGAACCCAGGAGTTCAAGACTAGCCTGGGCAACCTGGAGAAACCCTGTCTCTATAAAAAATACAAAAATTAGCTAGGCATGGTGATGTGCACCTGTAGTCTACTTGAGAGGCTGAGGTGGGAGGATTTCTTGGGATCTCTTGAGTCCCGGAGGCGGAAGTTGCAGTGAGAGGAGAATATGCCACTGTTCTTTAGCTTGGTTAACAGAGATGCTTTATCAATAATAATAATAATAATAATAATAATAATGTAATAAAATAAATGATTTTCCTGATTTTATAACAGCTCATGGAAGTTTTGCATGAAAAAAATTGAGAGTTTAACAGGCAGTCAACAATTATATTAACATAATAACAATCTTATGCGCAAAATTTCTTTATTTTATGCTTTCAGAGTCACTTTAAGCACCAACAACAAATGGCTCATTTGCTCTTATAAAGCTTAATTGTTCCATACCTTGACATTATAAATATGATATAACAAGTAAACGTTAAATGGCGAGATAAAGAAGGTAGGGTCTAGTACAGACGCATGCATTTACTAGTCTTGCATAAAGAAAAAGGTGTGACCTATGTCTGATACCTAAAGAAATATAAATTTAAATAAATTTATAGAATTACAATTAACCAATAGAATAACTAAAAATACATATCTAATTTTAAAAAATTGAAAGAATGATAATGGAGGAAATTTTGGTTGCTATGTGAGAGTTAAGGATTATATCTTTAGGCTTGGAGATAGAAAATATTCTTTGAAAAAACTGGTGAATAAGAAGTGACAAACAGGATGTGTGTGGTGGCTCACGCCTGTAATTCCAGCACTTTGGGAGGCTGAGATGGGTGGATTGCCTGAAATCAGGAGTTTGAGAGCAGCCTGACCAGCATGGTGAAACCATGTCCTACTAAAAATACAAAAATTAGCTGGGTGTGGTTGCATGTGCCTGCAATCATAGCTACTCAGGAGGCTGAAGCATAAGAATCACTTCAACCCAGGAGGCGGAGGTTGCAGTGAGCCTAGATGGCACCATCGCACTCCAGCCTGGTATTTGGATCAAACTCCCTTTTACTTTGAGTACATAAGAAAAGGAACATGGGAAAGAACATAAGAAAAAGAACATCATCTATATCCCTAAACATACGCAGTAGAAAAAGTTTATGTTTAGGGATATAGATCATATAGTGACAGCATTAAATGCTGGATCTGTAGGCTCCGAACTTTTCATGTTTTCTTTACTGAACATGATTTTGTGAATGTTTGCAATTTGCATGTTCTCTGAATTGCTGGGTCCCCACCCATTGTTCCTCTTGCTCAGGTGAAAGGGCTATGCTTTATTTGGAATACAGTATTGAGGGAAAAAGAAAGAGTGACTCTTACTGATCTTTGTCTACATTTTTACACTCACACTTGCATTTTTATACTATGTGCATTCAATACTAATTTAAAATAAGCAGAAGAAAAAGAAAGAATGATGAGAAAAACTTTACACCACTTTCCAACATGCTATAATAATTAATGGTGGCAATGTTATCCAAAGCAATAATTTACCAGAAGAAATGTTATTTTTGTATTTGTGTTTCTTTTTTAAGTTTATGCTCTCTTTTAATAATTAACTGACAATTTTTATGAACAAAATAACAATTCACTGATATCAAGGAGAATCGATTAATTATTTTGAAGGAATAATTCTTATTCCACTCTCATAGCAAGAGATAAGAATATATGTGGCAAATTTAATTTTTCTCTTTGTGTTTGGAAGTAAAAAATTCCTACGCTCATGTAAAACAAATATACTGGTATAGAAATAAGGAAATTAAGTGGAAGTTCACTACTTCTCTGATAAAAGCATGATAATATCAAAATGAGGGTTTCTTTTTAATATTTAATGTTTATGATTATTTTTAACCATTTTTTCTAAAGAAGACAGGTTGTAATAAACATGTAGTGCCTATTAATTATGAATATTGCTATTGATAAATTCTCCTGGCTAAATTGACCACATTTCATTTTCTGCTATAGTTTTTTTTCCCACATATGTTGAACTCATATTGATCTTATTTATCATGAATGGTGTAGTTCATTTTTGGGAATAAAATGTATTTCTACAATGGACACACATATGAGTATGTACACACACCCTACCACAAAATGTTAGAATGAGAAGAGACGTAATATAATCTCTATTCTTTTCTGCTCCTTTAAAAACTAAGGCTCAAATAATATAAATTCCTAGAGGGAGGGCCCAGATTTCTGACTACTCTGTCTAATGTTCTCTCTACATTATTACAAAGTATATTTTATTCATACTATGTCTTCATATGTATCCACAATGTTGCTGTTATTTCTATGTGCATTTTTTTATACTTGAGTGCAAAAACACTTTTCTTATTGGCATACTTATACATAGTTATTTGTTTATAATCCTTTTTTTTTTTTTTTTGAGACAGAGTCTTGCTCTGTCACCCAGGCTGGAGCACAGTGGCATGATCTCGAATCACTGCAAGCTCCGCCTCCCGGGTTCACGCCATTCTCCTGCCTCAGCCTCCCGAGTAGCTGGGACTACACGTGCCCACCACCACGCTCGGCTAATTTTTTTGTATTTTGAGTAGAGATGGGTTTTCACTGTGTTAGCCAGGATGGTCTCGATCTCATGACCTCATGATCCGCCCACCTCGGGCTCCCAAAGTACTGGAATTACAGGCGTGAGCCACTGTGCCCGGCCTATAATCCTTTTATATAATCCTACTATGGAAGAAAATTAAACTATTTTTCACTTTATGTTTCTCAGAAACCTTGTGTTTGTTTATTCTGACAATGAATAATCTTAAAATGTTACATTCAGTAAATAGCAAAAATTAATTTTAATAATATAGTATTTGTATTTATTTTTCTTAAATAAAAGTATATAATAAGTTAGTTTGTTAAAAATATACAATAATTTATATACTGGGGAAAATTGAAGCAAACTTATTATCCAAGAAATCTAAGTCAATTTTAGCTAGTATAAAACATGAAATTATACTTAGAATTGGGTTCATTGAACACAATGTTACTTCAGAAGAGGTTGTTTTCAGTGAATAGATGATTATTATAGAGTTCTGATATTGTCACTCTCAGATCATGAAGAATGTGTGAAAAAGAAGATATTTGTGGTGGAATCTCAGAATACAGATAAAATACATTTTAAAATATTTGGTATTCCATCTTTTAATATTTTAAACATTTCACTATTACTATATGATGCTTTACATCATATAATAATAATTTAGAATGAAATTTGGAATAATGTGTCATAAAAATGACCAGAATTCAATGATCATATTTGAGTATTACAAAGTAAATAATGCTTTTTTTCACAAGCTCTTGAGTTAGGCTGTATTTTCAGAAGACCATGGTTGAAAGAAAGAGCAGTACCTTGGGAATTTGGAGACCTAGTGTCGTCCTGGTTTTCTTGTTATCTACTTCTATGATCTTAAACAAGTCATTGTGTCCAAGACAGCCAGTAGGTACATGCTTGTACACAGGAGACACATGTATTTGTTGGAAATATATTAGAATTGCCAAAAATGGATCAAATCACCTACATAACTTCCATGACAAAAGTCATTATTTTGTTTGTTCTGCATCAGGAAAAATAGCATATTTGTCATCAGGAAAAATAAATAATCACAAAATGCCAGTATAATTAGTAGTCTTCCCAACCAGTCCACAGATTTTTCTTCCCCTCTCCCTGCCTCCATGCCCTCAATCACATGAAGCCTTTAGACTTAAGGCCACATCTGGGTATGTATTTCTAAAACATTGTAGTGCATTTAAAGATCTTCCAAGTCTCAAGAGACAGGCTATCGTAATTTGTCTTTCAAATCTATTATACAAATGTGTATTTTACTGATTTTTCTTTACAAAAAGGTTAGAAACATATTCTTCCATGTAGTTTCTTGAATCTTTCTCTGATATACTCTCACTGGTTATGGTTTCCTTTAAAATCCTTATCAAAAGCATGGAAATGTCCTTTACAAAGAGATTGGATATAAATTTAGTAAATTAAATATTGAAAGGCTGCAGCCCTCAGAGGATTTTAAAATAATCACATATGTCACAAAAGTGAGAAATTAATGACTGAATGGTTAGAATAGATCTGACTGAAGCAATAACAGGTGTATAAGTTCTGCAGGTCTTTCATTAGGCCTAGAATTCAGTATATTTCGCACTAGAGACTCTCTGCTATAAATGTTTTTCAATGACATTAGTTTATGAGTGCAAAAAAAAATGGCTTGAATCACAAATGTTCAAAAAAGGGGATTTTTTTTGCCCATTAAAGACATTCAAATTGACAAGGAGTTATTCACATCTTTATTGGTTTGATGGCAATAAAACAGTGATGTTTATTACTCTTTAAGCCCAGTATGTCAGCATTATTTTAACTTGTCCTTTCACACTGAGATTATTGCCTTAAGAGGTGCATTAATTCTGTCAGGCTACTTCCACATAAGTCAGCACAATATGCAATTATCTGCAAAAGGAAGAATGCTTCTTAGGGCCCTTCTATAAAAAAGCAACTTAAATGCTTAGAGAACATTTGCATTACCACATCAGAAAGAATATTGCTTATCATGAATTTAGATATTCTGGGATATATGTCATTCCTTTTTTTTAGGTGGAGTCTCACTGCATCCTCCACCTCCCAGGTTCAAGTGATTCTCATACCTCAGCCTCAGAAGTAGGTGGGATTACAGGCGCCCACCACCACGCCTGGCTAATTTTGGTATTTTTATAGAGACAGGTTTCAGCATATTGGCCAAGTTAGTCTCGAACTTCTGACCTGAAGTGATCCGCCCACATCGGCCTCCCAAAGTTCTGGAATTACAGGCATGAGCCACTGCACCCAACCTATAAGTCATTCTTGACTGTTTTTTTAATAAAGTCTAAAATTTAGATATTGTGCTCTCGTGAGTTTTATATTGGTGATTTTGAAACATCTGTTGATTTTTTGGTCTACATTAGTTTAATATATATTGCATTTTTTTCCCAAATGACAATCATGCCAACCTGCCAACTACAGATAGCGTCTCAGTTTCAGCCTCTTCTTCAGGTAAAATACTTCCTTTTCCTTTGAGTTGCACTCCCAACTCTGAAAGATGTCAAAATGAATATTGATTGTGTCATATGAAATGTATTTTAAATATGCCCATTCTTAAGAATTCACTACGAAATGGTGGGAATTTCTTCAGCTTCTTTTGCATGCCACGATAAATATTGGATATTGTAAAGAATCTGCTGCACAACTTCCTTAAGTTATGCACATTATATTCATTCACCCATTTAAACCTTAACTATAAACTCTGTATTAGTTCATTTTCACACTGCTATGATGAACTGCCCAAGACTGGGTACTTTATAAAGAAAGGAGGTTTAATTGACTCATAGTTCTGCATGGCTGGGGAAGCCTCAGGAAACTTGCAGTCACAGCGGAAAGGGAAGCAGACACCTTCTTCACAAGGTGGCAGGAGAGAGAGAGTGAGAGAGAAAGTGCCAAACTTTTAAAATCAACAGATCTTGTGAGAACTCCCTCACTATTGCGAGAACAGCATGGGGGAAACCACCCCCGTGATCCAATCACCTCCCTTCCTCCACATGCGGGGAAAGCAGATTCCTCCCTTGACACATGGGGATTACAATTTTAGATGAAATTTGGGTGGGGACACAGAGCCAAACCATATCAAACCCTAAGGTGTTACTCTTCATACCTTGTATAGGAAGAATAAGTGACACAAAGAAGTTAAGCATTAAATATCTTACCTAAGTTTTTGCACCTAAAAAGTTGCATAAAAGGCATATGAATAAAGTTTTGTGCTTTTCCCACTATGCTTCATGGTGTTATGTTTGTTTATTTAGTGAAAGTATATAACCAGAAATACTTCATCCATACACCGTAAGTTTTTTGATGGAGCAAGGACACAGTATATTTTATCCCCACACCAAATCAATCAATCAAACAAACAAAAAACCATTAGTGAATGTCATCTTACTCAGTGTATATGAGCAGTATGAACAGAACAGACTTGCAGCATGTTTTACTGACAGTGGTCATTGCTTGAAGGTGTTTTGTAACTTAAACTGTCACTTTCTAAAACTAAACAGAATTTTCCCACATATGGTCCAAATGAAATACATAAGATTGGCTAGGTGCAGTGGCTCACGCCTGTAATCCCATCACTTTGGGAGGCTGAGATGGGTGGATCAGGTCAGGAGATCGAGACCATCCTGGCTAACAAGGTGAGACCCTGTCTCTACTAAAAATGTAAAAAATTAGCCGGGCATGGTGGTGGGTGCCTGTAGTCCCAGCTACTTGGGAGGCTGAGGCAGGAGAATGGCATGAACCTGGGAGGTGGAGCTTGCAGTGAGCTGAGATTGTGCTACTGCACTCCAGTCTGGGAGACAGAGCGAGACTCCATCTCAAAAAAACAAAAAACAAAAACAAACAAACAAAAAACACAAAATATTATGAACTAACATTCTCCATTTACATGTGACTATAGGATATCTCCAAATAGATATCTCACTAGTACCTCAAACTCAAAGAGTCCTGTACTATTACTACATCTTGTTCCCTTTCAAATGTCCTGTTTTCTCTGTGTTATGTGCAGAGCTGGTACCCAACAGTATAGCCCACACCCAGTGCTCATTCTTGATCAGTATTCATATTATAGCAGTTACAGAATATTTTAATATTACCTTTAGTGGTTTTCCTATTAATGAAAGAACCACAACATTCTAAGGAACAAGTTTCAAAATTTAAATTTTATTTATGCATTTTCAAATGAGTTGATAATTATTCCAATATTCCTTGTAAGTAATTCAGGATTCTGATCTTTTCTCTTCACTTCCATTGTTTTCCCTCAAAACTCACTACCTGATACTTGATCTATGACAATAGACTTCTAATTAGTGTTCCCTTCTTTCTTCTTTTGTTCCATGTTCTATTTTGTGAAGCATGTTCTATACCTGAGAATTTTTTTTCATGATTGTGTATGATTACTCAAATATACCATCTAATATTATTATCTTAGCCTTTATTTCTCTATAATCTAGTCCCTAGTTGTATTTTCAATATTATTTTTCCTTGTTACCCTTTCATCTCACTACATTGATTAAACATCCCCTTTACTGTAAGCCTTCCTTGCCTATCAGTGCTTTGTGTCTTTGCTCATGATGTTCCTCCACATATACTGTATTTTTTAAAATATGAATTTATTCAAATCCTACCTAACCTTGAACCAACAGCTCAAATGCCACTGGGCTAGTGATATCCTTCTTTGTTCCCTCTACTCATAGTAGTCTCACTATCTCTCTAAATTTCTATGGCCCCTGTATTTACATGTTTTGTGGCAATTATTCTCTTTGCAATTAGAGTGCCATTTTGGTTTTCCATCTACAGCATAGATAGAACAATGGAGAAGATCATCCATTAGAATTTTAAGCACAAGTTCTTTTTTAATTTAATTTTATATCACTTCCAATGCCCAACACATTGCCTGCCTCAGAGTAAGCATTAAAATAATATTGGAGAAATTAATATCATCCTATAAACCAGTGAACAGCATAGTTATCATACTGAGTTATTTAAGCTCAAAATACATGGTCATATTAAAACTCATAAAATAATATAAAGATTAACATGATGCACTATGGGTTTTCTAATCTAATCACCTTGTAGATGTTATGCTTTCAAATTGCTTTTTCCCATGTAATATCTCACTGCCAATTAGGATATATGTATTAATAACTTTCAATCTATCTATTGCATTTTTTCTTAGGACACGCTGACTGTATTTACAACAGTTATCTCAAATTTACCAAATAATGAATCAAATTTATTCTTTTCCTTACCTACTGATATAAATATTCTCTGATAATTCCTGCTTGGTTTAATAGTGTCACCATATAATTAGTCTACCAAGTCAGACATCTAAGAATTATCTTTGTATTTTTCCTCTTCCTTATCTGCCCTGTAACTAGTGAAATACCAAGTCCATAAACTCTTTCTTATTTAATATGTGCATTTTGCTTTCATAGTTAAAGTCTGTGCTACATACCAATTGGCTACAGGATAAATGTTAAGCACTTAAGGAGAATTCAAAGTCCTAACAGTCTGTTCCTCATCTCTTTCCAGCCTCATTTCTTGTCATCATCTCCTTTTTTAATCTTCTCTGAATCCTATTCACATTTAAATGCTAACTATAGCACAATCACATCTTGATGTTGCATACTTCTGTGGTGCACATCTCTTTTTTCCTAAATTTCTTTTCCATTTCTTTGTCATCCATCCCTGTGGCAACGCTTTTCATTCAACATTTCCATTTTTTTTCTCTGTAGATAAGTGACCTTACCATTTACTCTATGTTAATTTCTTAATATGATACTTGACACCTGATAGGTCTTCAGTAAATATTTTCAAACAATAAAATATTTTTCTGTACACTACTTACGAATTTTCGTGTGATCCACGACAATGCAAAATGTAACTTGTGTGGCTTTCCGTTGCTTTTCTTAGGATCAAAAATACATGATTTTAAATTATTCAGTAGAAGAATGCTACTCTTAAGCTTATGCATATGAATGCATTTTCATGTAGCAGAATTTCACATCTTCAGTCATTGAGTAAGCCAATAAGTGGCTATGAGTGCAATATTTAATTCTGGAAATTTCAAAATTAAATCAAGTTTTATCACATTTGATTGCATTAAGTTGTGCTAAAGCTGGCATGACAGTGTTATCTAATAATGAGCTGGCCTTAATTGTGTCAAAAATTATGATTTATTGTGAATAAATAAAAATACCAGTCTGTTTCTTTATAGCTTTTCATAACTGCAATAAATACATGTTTTATCTTATAATTTCTGCATAACCTCATTTTAATTAATATTATCAAATTATTTCAACAGATAGTTACCCTGACCATTAACTAAAATTTTTCAATTATTGTTTTAATCTGGTTTAAAAAAATCATTTCAGATTTTTCAGCTATGTCAATAAGAAGTGTTACGTTTCTTTGTTGTTTAAAAAACACAGATTTTTATTTTTTTTGAAACTCATAAACATTGCGGGTCTTTCCAAAGAAAAAGAGTTTTTAAACATTTTAATCTTATGACAGACATTAGCCCAATATTTAATAAGACCCACATCATGACACATTTTAAAATTCTGACCTGTAGGCCATCAACCTGTTTTCCCTGACAATAACAATATCTAGTTATTGGTTCTGTCTTTCATTTTGGACACAGTGTGTGTAGTATATATGGGGGAAGGGGAAATTCTTTTCCTGAGATCTACAGTTATGTGATAATTTCTTCACTGTGGGAATTTGACATCCATTATCTCAGATTTTTCTTTTCATAGGAAACAAACAAACAAAAGTATATTTTTGTTTTGTATCATGGTTTTCTGAATATATGGTGGAGGTGGAAAAGATGATTAGCTAGGAAGGATATTAGACTTCATGTAAATAAAATTGAGTCACCTATATACGGGATTAATACAGGAACATATCTTGGGTATTCAAGGAAATATATATTTCAAAGCCAACTAGCCAAAAATTTTATGATTTTTTCTCATTTGTATTTGCCAATTGTTATTCTATTAATACATACCTCCCATGCCGACAACATTGAGTCTCCAGAAGTACAGAATTAACTAACAAGCTCTAAGAGATTGTGAAAGAAATAATGTTTATTGCCCTTCTTGTTTATTATAATATAAAATTACTAAACAAATGTCACTATGCACCACTCACTATATGCCACTCTATTGGGCATTTGCATACACATGCACACAGATATACAATGTATACTCAGAGTAATGCGGATAAATCAACCACATGAAATTACTAAAAGACAGATAATCAAGTTATTCTCCATTGAATAAGCATGATTTTTATTAATAAAGATTAGTGTACAACTCTCTCATTTCTAGGAATGACAAAATTACATTGTAACTGTATAATGAAAAGGTCCGTACATATGTATACTAAAACATGAGATTACCTCACAGATGATATTGCTTAATTAATTTTTATGAGTGCAAACTCATAAAAAAACTCATAAAAACAACTCAGCCTCAGTTATTTATATGAAGTCCACTTTTTTCACAGATCTCAGTATGCTGTAAAAGAAAAATAAAACAATATTTTGGGGAATTGCAATAGTCCAGACATGATCTAACAAAAGCCTAAGAAATCATGCATCTTAGAACTCATTGTAAACATGCAACATGCCCCATTTGAGAACGCAATAAATCTATACCTTCTTTCACTCAAAAAAAAAAAAAAAAAGATCTATATTGTACAGACTATGTTCTCTTACCACAGTGCAATTTTGTTAGAAATAAATTACAAAAGAATAATTGCTGGGAGAGAAAAAAAAAAAAAAAGAAAAGAGAAGAAAGAAAATATACAGAAAAAATAATTTAAGTGGCCAAGAAATTCATAATTTTCTAAATCTCAACCCAGATATTCCCTAAGGTTGGATTCAAAATAAAATAATTAAACCACTACAAGGAAGGCACTGATATGTTACTCATAAACACAGACATTCTGATCACTCATTCCGTTAAACTCTTTGCAAACGTCTTTTTTCAAATAATAAACTATTCTTGATATGTTTATAGAGCCTAGAATTCTCATACAAAACGCTTTGACCTCTTATAAATATCATATATATATATATAACTCTTGTAAATAACAGATATATGGTACATTTTATTTTCAATGTATCATCTAAACAATTATGATATTAATATAGCCATATTGCTAGGGGAAAGAAGCAACCTTATAGCTGATGGTTTCTAATCTTTCTGGAAGGTACCCTCATGGCTAACAGCTTACATGATCTCTTGGACTGCTCTCTGTCTGACACCATCTCAATCACATAGCTTTCCTCTTATTTGGCACAGTTTTTTCCTCACTGGAACTTGAGGATAGAGTGGTTGAAGTAATGATAGTGAAGTATGTTAATACTCTGTAGGTATTTGAAGCCATACAAAACTGATTTTCCCATGGAAATACACACACACACACACACACACACACACAGAAGCATATATATATATATATATATATATATATATATATATATATTTATCCTCCTACCTAGGTATTGGTTACAGACTATCATATGACAATTCAGGAAAAGCTTTATACATTAGCATCTGCCTTTTTAGTAAGTCAAGCAATTTATAGGTTTTCTAATGTTTTACATTTCATTAGATTATTGATTTTTCTTGCAAATTCTGATTATCAAATATTAATACATAAAGTATTTTAATAATTCCCTCTTATAATTACTCCAGTCATATCCCTCTTTATTCAGATTATTCTGTCTAAATTTGGAGAAAGCAGCTATACTTTTTATTCTGCCAAGGAATCTAAAAATCTGAGACTCAAATGAAATTTTAGAGCTGAACCATCTGCTGAAATTTCAGCCCTGCTATTTCCCTGAATTGATTATTTAAAAATCTCAGTAGAAGGAAAGTGGTTGACAAGAGATGCCCAAACAGTACAAAATAGGGGAAACATATTTCACGTATAGGAACATAAATCACAATTTTGGTTGTAGATTTTAAAAAGGTAGTGTCAAATTTATTTTCATGGAGTAAGTTGCCACAATTTTGGAGATAGTTAAAGGGAACCATTACCTACAATAGCACTGAATAGCAGACAACAGGCTTTTCCTGGCAAAAAACTCAACACATATCTCTGAGCACTCACATAGGCTATCATGCTCAATTCTCCATAGAATGATGAATTCTGATCTTGTAGATGAAGGAACTGTAGCTCCAAGTGAGAAAAGGATGTGTCCAGGTTCTTACAAGCATTACATGGCAGAGCTGGAAATAAAACCTTGATTTTTTTAAAAATACAATCCATGACCTTCGAGTTTTTTTCCAAGATTTCTTTTCAAAAAAGGAAAAGCAAGAATATGGGGTATCATGAGAGCTTTGAAACTCTCCCCTGAATAAGCTGATTGATTATAACCCCACCTTATCGAGCATTTAAATGGTGTTGCAAAATTATATCTACAGTGAAGTGTCATTAATATGAAAATATCAGCAATAGCCTTAAATTACATATAAAGAACATAATATGAAAATGAGATCACTATTAATACTGTAATATGTATGTAACAGTCCCTAAATATTACAGTCCATCTCTTAAATGACTATGGTTATACATAGTATAATCTTAGAATGAGTGTATTCTCTTGTTTCAAGAATTAGTGAACTGCCTAGAAATTCTCCCCATACATGTATTTGAAATTGTTTCTGAAAATGTTTCTCATTTTCCCAACTTGCTTCTTTCCTGGTCTTTCTTTAGCTTCATGCTATGTGCATCTGAATGGTAGATTAAAGGCTTAGAAGCAATAGTTTTCCCTCAATACTATTCAATTTTTTTCCTACGTGTTTTTATGCTGATAACCCTGCCAAGAAACATGCTTGATAGATAACTTCCAAAATTAGACAGCAAATAACTAATTTAAACTTGACATTTGATTACTATTTTACTATAGATACATATTTGTCCACAAGTATACAAGAATAAGTTGAAAACATGGGACATTATTTCAAAAATAACATAAAGGGAAAATGCACACTCAAGAGTAATACATGAAAGAGAAGCAACATACTCAGAATTTACAGGAATGTGATACTGTAATAGGCTTAAATTTCAGCCATATATAATTTCATAAAAGTTCTTTCATATGCTCGGTAAATTACCAAGTAGGCTGACTTCTAGTAAAGACCTGGACCTTCCTATGGTCAGCTCTTAGAGGTCGCTTGTTATTCACACACATGTTGCAAAATGCTCTTAGGCAGGAGATTTCCAATATGTACAATTTTATCCCTGTTTTATTTATACGTAAGCATTAGAATAGGAACAATGAGATTTGATTCCCAGATAAAACATTTATTCCCTGAAATGCTATCTATTTGTTCACTCACTGTTCTTGTGTCACTCCTTTGTCCTTTGTGAACAGCTACAGCAACTGCAAAATGAATGTCCAGTGCCAATTTGCGAAACCATTTCTTTACAAATTACTATATCTTGTTTGGAAAGCTGAGAGCACCAGTATATTACATCTGATCTTTTAAAAAGTAGCAAAGATAAATGGGAAAGAAAGAAGTAAAATCAAGCAAATACAAAAAAAAAGGAGAAAGATTTTTCACTTAAAAAAATCCAGTGTCTTAAAATAGAAACTTTATTCATTATTTTATGCTACTGGAGTGCCCTCTGTCTTTTAATGTTATTATATGCATTTAATTGGACCCTAGGGATTTACGACTTATGTTCCCACTTACGTTCCTTGATAAAGAAAGGACAGAACCTTGTTTTTATTTTAAAGTGGATTTTTTAAAATTTTAAAGCAGCTTTGCTTTCTCTATTATTTCAAATATTAGATTGTTTTAAAACTAGTTGAATAAAGCAGTAATTATTAGTGCAAAGTTAATAATATATTTTTCTCAGTAGAGATAAGACAGCTAATATCTTAATGTTTTCCAGGAATGTAAATCAAAGCTTAATAATATTTTCAATAATCAGTTTGAGGATAATCCACTACAGTAGTCAATGTGTGATGCTAATTAGCACTGAATAATTAATGCCGATGTACCATCATTTCCAGAGGGCTCTCTATTGTTTCATACACTTCAAGAAAATGCCTGTCATATAGACGTTTTATTACGCTTCCATCAGAAAAATAATGGTGCTATGACTTTTACATTACAGAAACAGTATTGGGTAATGGGACACATAATGGCTTGAAAATCAAAGTGTCATGTTTCAAGTCTGGCTCACTGATCAGCTCCATATTCTTAGGTTAGATGACGTAATCTCCATTTCTCATCTGCAAAAGGTAGGTATTTTAGATCCGGTATCTCCCAGTCTGTGTCCACTTAATAACTAATCTAAAACATTTGTATTATCTATGTCCTAGTTCTGTTGCAGCATGTTCCATTGCAGGGGTCAGGCTGATCTGGAATTCAATTCTGACATTTTCCTTAGTAATTCTTATGCATATTAAAATATGAAGAACCTAGACTACATTAGTTTGAAGGTTCCTTTAAGCTCTGGCATTCTATGATTTTAAATTTCAATAAAATAATTACGTATGCAAAGTGTCAAATAACAAATCTGCTCTTAGGTGAAGAGAGACTTTATTAGAAAGAATTATTGTCATAAGGAGAAAGGGAAAATTTAACGGATAGAAAGAGACTGTTATAATAGATCTACGAACACCTTATAGGTTAGGCAAAAAGGGGCTTTTATTATATAGGAAGGGGTAAACAAAGGTAGAAGGAATGGAGTGTGGGAGGGTGAGAAGAGACAGTGACATGATTGGATAGTTGATCAGGAATGTCTTTCCTTCAGGTCAGCAGATTCTCAGGAGAGACCCAGGAGGGGTATGCTGTCTCAGGCTGAGGGTGGGTCAAAATTCAAGAGTTCAAGGGAGGGAAGAAGTCTAACTTAGTCAATCCTTTAACAAGCTGATATGGTTAGGCTTTGTGTCCCCACCCAAATCTCATCTTGAATTATAATTCCCATAATCCCCATGTGTTGAGGGAAGGACCCAGTGGGAGGTGATTGGATCATGTGGATAGTTCCCCCCAAGCTGTTCTCTTATTAGTGAGTGAGTTTGTGTGAGATCTGATGATTTTATAAATGGTAGTATTTCCTGCACTCTCACACGTGCTCTCACCTGCTGCCATGTAAGGTTTATTTACCTCCCAGTCTGCCATGATTGTAAGTTTACTGAGGCCTCCCCAGCCATGCAGAACTGTGAGTTGATTAAACTTCTTTTTCATTACAAAATACTCAGTCTTAAACAGTTCTTTATAGCAGTGTGAGAACAAGTTAATACACAAGGCTTTTTTCTCTTTGGTAAGTGGGGACAAGCAGTTCAGCTAATCTTTATGAAGCAAAGAACGGGAAATTTGAATGGCCTGTGTCTGGCTTTGTCATAAGTAAACTAGGAGGCCATTTGTGAATCTTAGGTAAGTCATATGGAGAAAAGGGAAAGGTTCCCTGCACTAAGCTACTTCTAGAACACAAAAGTTTGGGGGTTGGGGGGAGCAGTACTTAATATTACTGTTTGCCAGGACCCAAGTAAAATTCAACATTGTCAGAAACAACTTCTGTATTAGGTGAAAAAATTAATCCTTTAAAACTATTATAGAAAAGAATCACTCAGTTTCAAAACTCCACAAGAGAAGGCATTGTTAAATTTAGGATGCACATCTCTAGCAAAAATAGTGACGTTTTGCAAAGGCAGAACACAGACCTCAGTTTAGTCTGGGACTTTATTCTCTCAGGGTGCTAGTTTGTGAAATCACCAGCTACATTTTTATTTCACAATGGTGAACCACTTCCTCATGACCATGGATAACATGCTTGGCCTTTTTTGGATAGAAATTGTGTGTGTGTGTGTGTGTGTGTGTATCTTGGCCTTTTTTGGATAGAAATTGTGTGTGTGTGTGTGTGTGTGTGTGTGTGTGTGTGTGTGTATCCCTGTCAGCTTACTGTCCCCAGCACAAAAGAGCTCTGCAAATTTAGGACAAAGGCAGCAAATCTGGGGCACCGTGCCCCCAGACTGCTCCAAGTAGAGGCTGAGCTACCATTCATGGCAATGAAAAGCATTAAACATTTAAACAGCTTCTTGTTATCAAAATTGCTTATCTTGTACTTTTTAATAATCAGTCCTTTGATTTTCTGGAGTGTATCATCCCACTTAGCAAGAAAAATGTTATTTATTTCTTCCGGTTACTATAGCCTGCTTTTCCTACCCCACCCAACACACATACACACACACTCACATACACATGTGTACACACAAAAACGATTTTGGTGATGAATTACTCAAACAGAAAGATATAGAGCAGTTTGAGGAGAGAGTCAATGTGCTGCTCTCTTATAGAGCAGATTATTGTTTATAGGCATGGCTTGACAATTCATGCAGCACATGTTTTGTCTATGAAAAAGATTTATTTGTTACAGTGGGTAAACAATTTCTTCAGAGATGAATCTGTGTTGTTGCCTACAGAGTGTGTCTGTATTTAGACTCTCTAAAAGATATTTTTTTTTTCTTAAGGAATGCATGAGACAATAGGAAATTATTCTCAGCCTTGAAGCTTACTAGTTGATTATTCAATGCTCATTGTTATAAAAAGAGTGGGATGATGTGGAGGATCCGTTCTTACTGAAAATGAAGTGTAATTTTTTAATACTCTTTAAAATTTACTGGCATTAAAAAAAATCATGTAACTCCTGGCCTTGACTTAGTTTGGGGTAAGTATTGAGTAATTCTTTCTAGAAATGAACCTCTTGAATACATTGTTTAGAAACAGGTTTTATAATTTACCATTATTAAAATATATTAGCAATATATTTTAGTATTATTAATTATTTAATATTAATTTAAAAATAGTGATAATGATAGCTAAAGAGGTCATTCTGTTGACCAGTACTTGACAGTGTTTCATTTACTTCTTACAAAACCCTGGTTATAAACACATTATTATACCTATTTTTCAGATAAAGAAAATGAAGTTAGAATGGCAGTATGATGTATTTATCAGAGGCATTAGAACCACAGCTATTCCATCTTGAATAGGGGCTTGTAAAAGTGAGGCTGAGACCTACCGGGCTGCATTCCCAGGTGGTTAGGCCTTCTTAGGGGATGAGATAGGAGGTTGGCATAAAATACGGGTCACAAAGATCTTGCTGATGAAACAGTTTGTGGTTAAAAAAGCCGGACAAATCCCACCAAAACGAAGATGGTTAGGAAAATGCCTTCTGGCCATCATCACTACTGATTATATGCTAATTATATTGCATTAGCATGCAAAAAGACACTCCTACCAGTGCCATGACAGTTTACAAATGCCATAGCATGTGGAGAAGTTACCCTATATGGTCTAAAAGGGGGAGGAACCCTCAGTTATAGGAAGTGCCCCTTGTTAGTGTGTAATAATCCACCCGTTGTTTAGCAAGTAATCAAGAAATAACCATAAAAATAGCCAACCAGCAGCCCTTTGGTCTACTCTGCCTATGGAGTAGCCGTTCTTTATTTTTTTACTTTCTTAATAAACTTGCTTTCACTTTACTCTGTGGATTCACCTCAAATTCTTTCTTTTGTGAGATACAAGAACCTGCTCTTGGGGTCTAGATCAGAACCCCTTTCTGGTAATATAATCGGAGGCATATACTCTAGAGTTTCACTGTCTGGATTAGAATCTGAGTTCTAATAACAAGTTTTGTGACAACTTTTAAATTAATAAAAATATTAGGAATAGGTTGGGAGCAGTGGCTCGCGCCTGTAATCCCAGCTTTCGAGGCCGAGGAGGGTGTATCACCTGAGATCAGAAGTTCCAGATCAACCTGACGAACATGGTGAAAACCTGTCTCTATTAAAAATACAAAAATTAGCTGAGCATGGTGGTGCACACCTGCAGTCCAAGCTATGCAGAAGGCTGAGGCAGGAGAATCGCTTGAACCCTTGAACCCGGGAGGTGGAGGTTGCAGTGAGTTGAGATTGTGCCACTGCACTCCAGCCTGGACAACAGAGTGAGACTTTGTCTCAAAAGAAAAAAAAAAAAAAAAAAGGAATAATAAACCATATGTAGGACACATCTGACAGAATTGCTTTGAGCACTAAATAAGATTTTACATCTAAAACATTATCAAATCAAAAACTACATCTGACAAAGTTGAACAGGCAAGTAAGATATTATTTAGGGCTATTGCAATAGGGGAATGTGGAGACCACATCCCTCGGCTCCCTGGAAATTCACTGAAAATCACTGACATGAGCAGATTGATTAATAGAAGAAAAGGCATACAAATTTATTTAACGTGTATACATAGGAGCCTTCAGAATGAAGACTCAAAGATATACAGGAAATTGTCCATTTTTGTGCCTAGGTTAACAAAGTATAGACAGCTGTGTAGAAATATGATAGGACAAACTGGGTATGATCTAATGTTAATAGACTGAGTGGGAAAATTCAGCAATGCCTGCCTGTCTAGATTCTTCTATGCCTTTCTGAGCATGCATTCTTCTCCTTTTGGGTTTGGAGCAATTGAAATGGGGATCTTACGGCCTACAGTCAAACAAGATAAGTCAGATAATTTCTTTATGGCCAGCTTTTACACAGAAAGGTGGAGAAAAAATTAGAGTAATATTTTTAGATTTTATGGCTGGCATTGGGAAAAGGGGCTTCTGGTTTCTATGACCCACTGTAGGAAGAGGGATTCTAGTTTCTATGACCAGCCTTGGGAGAAAATAGGACTGAGTGATAGGAGGGCAGGAAAGGTCAGCAAAAAGCTTTTACTTCTGAGGCTGCTTCTGAGGCTTTTTTTCTGAGGTATTGTTGTTTGTGTCCCATCAGAATAGAGACTGGAATGCAGTCTGAACCTAAACTTCATTGAAACAAACCTTGGGAGAATTTTTAAGCACTAGGATGAGAGGGAGAATTAGGCCATCTGTGTTTGCCAATTAGTTTTACCCAGAAGGAAGTTAAACTTTCTTCTCTCATCATAAGAGGACGTAATTTTACAACTTGGAGCAAGAAGTCCATCTAAGTCGGTCTCCAACCTGGGAGATAGGAATGCCATCTTCTTTGATGTTTGTATTTCAAAGGGATGGCTCCCAGGTCCTTGAGAAAAACAGTCCTGGATTGGAAAACTGGCAAGAGAACTTTTTTAAAAATTGATATTTCAAAGGAATAGAAAAAAAGTACAATTACAAGTTTTTCTTAAGTAAATTATCTAAGAAAAGAAAAGTCAGGGATCTAGAGTTAGGAAGAAGCTTGTCAAGTTTAGTCAAACTGAGAGAAACTTCAAGGCCCTCTTGGTCAAGTCTTAGAAGGCCATTTGACCCTTATGAGGATATCCTTATTATTAGGCTGTTATAAGAGGAGGCAGATAATTTTCCCATCATGACTTATTTGGATATCTTGGGTAAGGATTGTAAACCAGTGTCTGCTTGATTTTAATATCTGTGGTCTTAGCCCCTGTGCTAACCTACATTTCCAAATTAGGAGATCGCTTTTTTACTCATCTTCCCTAAGGCATCTAGACCAGTGATTTGCACCTAGTAAGTGCTTCCTTTTTTAAAAAGTAATTTTTACACTATAATATGGGCTGCCTCTACAGAAGTGAAAAATATAGGGTGTCAATTGATCCTATGTTTTTGAAACATTTCCAAAAAGAATTCTGTAAACAGAAGCTATTTTGAGCAGGGTATTCCAAAAAGCTTTCCTTAATATTCCCTTCCTCTTCTATGAAATAATCTCAAGGCAATAAGCGTATTTCATGCTTAATGTTACTTCTAAAACCAGGGAAATATTAGTCAATAAAAATCAGGCCTTCAAGAAGATATTAAGATTAGGCATGCAAAGAAAGCACTTAATTAACACAGTCCTTGTTTCTGTTTCTTTTGAAACCAATGGTGAGATGAAATTTTTAATTTCTATAGTGTTTAAAATTCTGGAGTTATGTAAAATGCAGAAAAACTTGATGGAAGCCTCACTGTTGGACTGGCACCTGAGGGCAAGCTGAAGATAAGTGAATTTTTAAAATGTGAAATGTAGCATGTATTTTTAAAAAATCTCACTTCATACATGTACAATGTAATGAATAGTTACAAAGTTGAACACTCCTGAAATCACACCTGAGGGAAGCCAGGCTGACAGTCTCAAGGGGTTTCACCTTGTTTTTCACCTCTCAGGAGATTGAAAGGTTCATAAGAGAACTCAAACTCTGGTCATAATCTGAATGAACGTTTCTGCCTGTCTTTTTCTGAAGCTTTCCTCCTCATTAGTTCAACTACTCTGTCTAGGAAAACTGAAATTTAAATTTTCTTCCACTAGTTATTTCTGTATTCATAAAGCTTCAGAACTATCCTCGACGGTTCTGTTACAATCAATGTTCTTTTCCCTCTATCAGCAGAATCAAGTTGTTATTTGGAAATTAATTTACGTCATCTTTTTTTTGACTATTCACTAGATCCATTTTGTCACCCACATTTCACAGTGTGACATCTTGTCAAAACCATTTTGCTGCAAGCCTTTTGAAACCAATTTCACAAGTCAAATGACTGGTCTATATACTAAGAATAAATATCTCTCTAGTCAGCTAAAATGTTTCTGTTGTCATTTTTAATATGGTTGTCCTGTAAGAGCAAAACACTCAATTTTGACAGACTCACATACCCAGGTACAGGTATATAAGACAGGTTTAAATGAGTGTAGCTTTAAATAAAAATTAGAATTGATTGCATATTTAGATGAAGCTAATTTAATAAAGCAATAAAAATAACTCCATATGATAGAAATCATACCTCTGTAATTGTTTGCTGTTGTCATGTCTGACACTTGATAAAATTAGGAGGAAGGTTGCCTACTAGAATGTTAGAGAAGATCAGCGAATTTTCATCTTAGACATAGTGCAAAGATGGTAGTCTCTCCATTGCCACCAATCAGAAGGAAAATTCAATTCCCTTCCATCAGTCTTCCTGTATAAAATTATGTGAATATTATTTTTTAAATAGTCAAATTTCTCAGATTAAAGGACAGCTGTTTACTTTCCCAAAAAATTTAAATAAATATTCTACTTTTAAAATATATTCTTGGACATGTAAAATATTGACAAATGAAAAACAGTCATTGAGTACTTAACCTAGATAGAGCAAAAATGTAAATGGAGTGTCTTAAGAACACTTTCAGCAAATGAGCTCAAATGAGGCTATTTGCTTCTCTCCATGTAAAAGGAAAAGGCATTTTAAGTAGTTCACTTGAAGTTTTATTCTTGGACAGAAACACAACTTTATTGTACATTTAGGAAGGGATTTAAAGTTTTACTATATGTTTGGGTAGTACTTTGCTATTTTCAAAATGCTCAAAGATTATAATCAATGTATAGAGAACGAGTAACAGTGAATATTATGTGGGACAAAATTAGAAGATTATCTTTCCAGAATTGTGACAGGTAAAAATTAGTGTAATATAGTAAGGTTGGTTTTCTACAGAAATAATCCTCAATTACAGATGATTTGTTAAGGAGCTGTCTTTGAAAATAAGATACTTTTATAATCTCATTGAATGACTTAAAGTGGTATACAATAGCTCAATAAGGAACTAGACTGCAAGAGCATTATTACAAGATTCACTATGACATACTAATTTAAAGTGTTTACTGTCAAACCAACAATGTACAAGTCTGTATGGGATCAAGAAAATAAAAAGAAATATAGAGAAGAATAGTTTGTGTAACAAGTGATGCCTGCAACAGAGTAGCAATATCATTGAGTCATATTCTTTGTGTCCTTAGTTTGATCAAGCAGTGTCAGATTGCTCTTCGCAACACCTGTACCAGTCTACACTCTCACCAACAGTGCATTCGAATTCTCACATTCCTGAAATTTCTCCCAATAATCTAACATTTCAATTGTTATCACATTGAGATAATTTTTTTGTTTTGCTTTTGTCTAATTGGCAGTAAGATTGAACAATTAGTTATAATAACTTCTTTCCTCTATTGTAAATTGTCAGTTAAATGCTATTTCTATGTTTTTAAATAGGGATTTCTGATTTTCCTTTTACTTTTTTTTCTTGATTTATAAGACTTCTGTTTTTTACTAAATATTATCCACATCTCAAATTTATATGGCTTCTCTGACACTGTCAAGTGTCACAAACATCGTTCATTAGATCCAGTATTTTAAGTTATCATACATAAAGGAATCTGTCTCTGATCTCTCTTTGTCATTGATCAAATTCATTGTATGAACTTGGACAATATCACACTATTTTGTTACTGTGAATTGGAGTATCTTTTTATTTGGTAGGACAAAGCTCACTTCTTTTCATTGTTATGTTTGACTTAATTTTCATGGAAAACTTCATGTAAATTTTAAAATAAGTTCATATTTCTTAAAAAGTATTTATACAGAAATAGGGAGATTTTACAATTTCTGTTTTTCTAAGGACATGAAATGTTATTTGAATAAATTTGAGTCTTATTTTAGTCTGAAAATCTCTGTCTTCAAATTGGAGTATTTAGATCATTTACATTTGAAATATATTTATATATATTTAATGTTGGTATTTAAGTCTACCATTGTACTGTTTGTTTTCTGTTTGTTTTTGTTTCTTATTCTTCTATTTCTCTGTTCTTGTCTTTCTGTAGATTACTTGCGAGTTTATTTTTATGATTCTATATTGACTTCTTTACAGTAGTTATGTGAATACCACTTTGTATGGGTTTTTCTGTGGTTGCTATTAGTATTAAAACATGTACATAACAACTTATCACAGTACTGGCATACATATTTTACAATTTTAATCAAAGTATACACAACATTTGACTTCCATTTAGGTCCTTTTTTCCTCTCCATATTTTCCATGTGATTTCCATAAACACATCAAATTCTGTTGTATTTTTTTCTTCTAATCATCAAATATTATTTAAAAATCTTATGGGTGAGGATAGTCTATTTTATTTTATATTTTCCTTAATTTTATCTATTTATTGTTATTTTTTTCTCTGTCCTTGCCTTCCTCTAATTTTTTTTCCTAATTGGGAAAAATTTAGGCATTTTATGAGGGCAAATATGCCCATGACAAATTATCTTAATTTTCATTTGCTTGAGAATGTTTTATTTCTCCTTCACTTTTTAAAGGATATTTTCACTGGATATAGAATGAAGAATTGACATTTATTATCTTTCAGAACTTTTAAATGGTAATGGCCGTTATTTCTGGTCTCCATAGTTTTAGATTTACAAATATATTCTGTTATTCAATTTGTTTTTCTCCTGTAAATAACCAACTATCTTTTTGACATGCTATCATTTCCAATGTGTGACAGAAAACTTTAGCTTACCCTGGCATCTTTTACTTAACCTATAACCCAATTTATAAAAGTAGACTCCGCAAAGTTCTTCACCCTTATCAGATTACTTTTCTTCAAAATACTTTTATTTGAAGGAGGACAAATTCAGAAGTGTAACTTGTATACTTTAGCACTTTTCTTGTACATGGCCCTCAGGGACACTTGTTCAGAGGGTGCCAGTCTCTGCGTATGACATCTGACCAACCATCGGCAGCCACGTGCATCAGCCTTGAAACCATCTGTGTTTCTTGGCCTCACCTCTAGAGAGCTGATCCCTTATACCCTGCTTTATCTTTGCACTCGTTCAGTTAGTTTTGTAAGCCACATATACTGGTGGATTTCTTTTCAGTTCTGAAAAAGCCTGCTCTGGAACAAAGAATCTGGACCTTGACTGTTTTTAAAACAAAAGTATTAGCTTATTGATTAAGGTCTATTCTTTGAACTGGCTGGGCCTCAGCCTCTAAAGCCGACAGTATCTTCATTCCCTGACCTATGTGTATCTTCTTTCCAAGGTTAGATTTATAATCTTTTTTTTAGTAACTTCTACCTTTTTTTGCATTTCAATGATGCATATATATATATATAAACAAAATATATATATACACACACACACGGATATTGTTTTAAGCCATTAATTTTGGGGTTGTTTGTTTACTATATATATATAGTAACATATATATGTATGTTTTACTGTATACATATATATACAGTAAATTATATATACATTAAAACAACAAATATATAGAGAGTAAAACAAACTACCCCAAAATTAATGACTTAAAACAATATCCATGTATATATCTCACAATTCTATCAGTTGCAAATTTGGATAGGACTCAGATAAGAGTTTTTCTGCTCTCTTCTGGGCATACAAAATCAAATGATGATATGGCTGCCTGGCTAATATGTTGAATGGTTTATCTCTGCCCCATGTGGTTTCTCATTATCTAGCCAACTAGTCCACAACTTTCCACATGTCAGTATCGTGGTCTCAAGATCAAGAACAGGAACATACAAAACCTCTTGAGGTCTTGGGCAGGACTGGCACATCACTTCCGCCACATTCTGTAGGCCAAAATGAATCAATAGAGTGATACAATCCAATGAAGTAGGGAGATAGGCTCCATTTCTTGATGAGATTTATAGTTATAGACACACGTACTGGCAGGGGATAAATTCTGGCCAACTTTGCAATCCAGCACATAGATTACTTTTGTATATTTTTGTTCCTTCATTTTAACTTCTATTTATTTTATTTTAAATATAATTTTTATAATCTTTTTTCAAATTATTCTATTTACATTTTTGTATTGCTTATTTTCTTATTAATTATATTTTATTCTTTTCCAGTGATGATTATTTTGTAGCATAATTGGTGGATTTTATTGTCAGATCAGTAGAAATAGTGTGTGTGCGTCCATGTGTGGGTAGTAGTGAGGAAAGAACTCTTATTTCCCCTGCAAGTTTTACTAAAGAGTGAGGACTTCTGCATTTTCTTTTTTCTAATTGTCTGTAGAATTCTATTAGTTCAAGGATGTTTTTGGAAGACCCCACATAACACAAGTGCTGACAAATTTAACTCTAGTCTATACCCACACAGTAAAACTTTTTTCTTCTCAAAATATTAAGCAGAGATAATTATTTCTGTTCTATCTCTGTGCCAATAGTAAACTTTTTCCTAATCTGCATTCACTACTATGAAGACTTTTAGACTCAGCTGGTTAGGCCTCTAAGCTTCAGCTTCCCAATTTGGGCATGGGATGATAAAATACTGGCCTGAAATTTCTTTGTATTGTTTATATCCCTAGTGTTTGGCGTATTTTCATATTATCAGCTTGTAGATTTATGTCTCTTTCCTGAAACCACTGGCATAATTTTTTTCCTTTATATTTAAGTTTTTAATTGTTGCATTTATACCATATGTAAAACAATCTATATGTTCAGAGCAAATGGCTATTCTATATTAGTTCTCTCTAAAACTATTCCTAAACTGTTATTTTTCTCCTTTTGTCTGAACTTATCAGGACTATAGTACACACTGTGATCAGTAGTAGCAGCCCAGTATGAAAATTTACCTTAGTGTTTTTGTAAACCATACATGGCTATCTTAAACATTAGGTCGTGCTTCCATTTTATTTGAATCATGAGGTTTTTATTAACAAATATTTGTCTTAAGGAAACAGATATTATCTCCTGTTATACGCGGCTTTCAAAGTCACTGCAACATCACAACTCAGGCGTGCTGTACCTAGCTAATGTCACTGCTAAAACACTGAGTTTTTCTATTGTCATGCTCCTTATATCTTGTCTCAATATGAGACATGGTTTTACTAACCAGTAGAACTGTCATGTTTATGTGAGCACCTTGCATAGTTTGGTAGTTTTAAGAAAAAGTCATTGATCCTTTCCTCAGCACACTGTAATTGTAGGGCCAGGAATGTCTATTTCAATTATACCTAATATATTCTTTTCATAGTAGAGTAGAAAACTATTACCCAAACTGAATTCCAATGAATATAATTTCCTAGGAGTGACTGAGTGAAAGAAAATAAACTAAACTAAAATGACGCAGGTTATCAAACACACACTGTCCCATTTGGGAGTATTTACAATGCATATTCTTCTAATGCCCCTGAAAATCCTATCAGAAAAAAAACTTGGTTTCATCTTCTTAATTCTTTATTTTATAAGTTAGTTTTTCCAGAAAAAAAGAAAAAAAAACTTTTGTTTTTCTCCCTGAAACATCTTTTCATACCCAAGAGAAAGAGTGATCTTGTAATTTAAGGGAGGCATTTTGTTCAATGTTTGAGTGTGTTTTCAACAAAACTTTTAAGTTACACGCAAGCTATTTGTATCTTAAGTTTTGTAGATTGAAGACTATAGAGGAACTCAAATTTATGATGGAATCTTTATCTTTTCTGAGTAAACTTTTCTTGATACTTTCTCCTCCATATGTCTGTGGAGATAACTACTTATATGTTGTTGGTCTGTACTACCTAAATGAGAATAAAACATCTATCACTACATCTTTGTCTATTAGTATATCCATATCCACCTATATACATGTTTATCTTATGGATTCTTTTTATTTTTCCTTTGCAATCAATTATACCATTGTATTGACTTAAAAAGCTTTCAAATGCTGGGTACGGTGATGCACCTGTAGTTCCAGCAACTTGGTAGGCTAAGACAGGAGGATCACTTGAGGCCAGGAGTTTGAGGCTGTAGTCCACTATGGTCATGCTTGTGAACAGACATTGCACCTCCAGCCTGAGCTATATAGTGAGTAAAAAAAGAAAAAAAAAAAAGGTCTGAGAGAATTTAGATTCTGAGATCCAGCATCATCTTATTTTGCTCGTCCTTCAATGACTAGCTTAAATTCAGCTTACTCCGTAATCACTCCAAAGTTGTTCTGTCTTGAACCATCTTTATTAACATAATGCTGGTTTTATAAGGGTATTCTTCCTGCTTCCTAGTCTTTTTTATGTATCTTGAAAAGTCCAACTCTATATGTCTTATTAAATTTTTATCCTATCTTGGATTAATTAGTCACCCCAACTCCAGTGAATTCTCACAAATATTCCGGTGCTTTATTTTTGCCAAATTTTTATTGTTTGTGATAATAAATATAGGAAAAATATAATACCATTATAAAGATAAAAGTGATTAAAAATACCTATGTCACTTTGCCAAGAAAAATTAATTGTATTCCAAACATTAAAATAATCATTTTTAAATAAAATGCTTATATAACTGACAAATTTCTGTGTCCTTTCCACTGTCGTTAGAAACATGGCACAAAACAATAACAGAAAAGGGAAGAACACATCGTAAGAATAGATTGGGTTGGATGAGGCCTGTTCTGCTTCCTGCATGGCTCTAGAAGAGAGGAGGTCACTTAATGATTATTCTGTCAGATATTTTGCATTGCTATTTTGCTCGTCTTGCAAGAGAAGGGGATGGGGAGATTTTGTATCCCTTACACATATGCTGAGTCTGCATCAGGGAACTAAATTATCATTCCAAACTAGTCAAAAAAAAATAACTGAAGGAGAAAAATCTAAAACAATAGGAAGGGTTAATTCATGACATGTTCCTGAACTTTTACTAAACTGTTCCATGTTCTACTCACTGGGCTCAGTATTATTGATACAAATGGAGAAACAGAGTTTGTGATTCTCTCTGGTCTTCTATATATTGTCTAAAATTATACTCTTATGCTTAATTGTCTTTGATTTTCTTCAGCCAATACACTATGCTACATCTCTCTTGTATCTGAATCTTTTCAACCTTCTAGGATTAACTCCTCACACCATCCAGGAAGTAAGTGTTTTATGATTTTTACACATTGGCCATGACTTAGTCTTTTTATGTTGCAGAAGCGCCCTAATATAACACCAGCTGGAAATCTTTACATGTTTACCTATTTTTCAACCACTCGCTCAGAATTCTAATCTCCCAGTATCTACCCTATACCCTTGAAGCAGAATTGGCAATATTTCTTAAGGTACCATGTGGAGAAATGTAATCCTAAAGTGAACATGAAAAATGATGCATGTACTACAAATTTAAATGCTGCACTTCATGAGTTCAGTTTGAAGGAAAAAAATATATATTGTTGCATAAACTCTGAATCTTTTTGGAAGAAGAAAAGATATTGTACAGAAATTAATAAGTTATTTCAAAGAGCATAAAAGGCAGTGAATTTATTGGCACTTATGATTAAATGTGATATAAAAGTGGACTATGTTAGGGAATTGTACTTTAATTTTATTATGAATTTAGGTGTTGCATTTTAGCATACATAATTTCAAGTAATTCATAATACACAATTATTTGTTTTTGCTATAAGATTCTGAAAAGAGAAGAAGTAGTACTGCATATACTCATCAAAAAAGTACTGAATTTATTTATTCACTCATGAATTTATCCAGTATTTGCTAAGCCTCTCCTGTCTCTCTCAGGAACTCTGCAAGGTTACTGTGATTACAGAATGCTATAAATGGGCTTAGTTGCTCTGTACCTGCTTTTAAAGAGGCTTTCATGAAATTGTTATTTGTTTGAAAATCAACAATTCCCATTTTTCTCAGCATGGAAAAATGATCTAAATAATAATAAAGGAAACTCTGGTAACTTTACCTTGGTACCACTTTTATCATTCTCTATTCTGATGATTGGGCAAATTAGCTAAGCTTCCTTAACCAGGGCTCCTCTTTTGTTTATTCTTCTTGAAACCATTTTAAATATCTGAAATATGCTAGGCACAAGGTTAAGCACAAGTTTATATGAATTATCTCATGTTATATTCTTATTGACAATAAGAATAAATATTTATTTCTCATTTGCAAGTGAGGAAATTACAAAACAGAAGTTAAATTCATTGTCCAGAATTACTTAGGCTAGTAGAAATTAGAACCAGTATTTAAAACAGGCTTACATGGCTAAAGTAGAGCTCTAACTCTTACTATGAAGCCACGTGCTTCCTCTGGTGATGTTGGGCCTTTCACATAGAGGTGTTTTGAGGATTCATCAGTAATTAAGAAAATATCTATAAGTTCTAATGAACATTATAAATGCAAGGCATGTATTTACAATTTACTTGAACTGATTGTTTCTCTAAAAAGCATTATTAATTTGTATGTAAATCAACATCTATTATAAGAAATTCCCTCTTTATTTTATATGTTGATTTATTCTTAAATAATTTTATGTACATAACTATGTATTTACAGTTACACAAAATAAAGCAAAGTATAAAGATACATAAATATAAATTGAGCCTATCAAAAATAAATAAAAATGAATTAAATAAAGAAAAAATTTAACTTTCCATTCTTAAAATAATATGAAAAGAAAGGAAAAGTTTGCAGATATTTAAAAACATAATCAACTATGATATTATTTATTTATTTGAGTTATAAATTATAAACTTATTGTCAAAATCCATGTGGCAGGAATCCAGATTGTCTTTTCTTAAGCTGACAAAATGTTATTCCCCTTCATTTCTGAAGGATAGCTTTACAAGCTGTAGATTTCATTACTAACATTTGTTTTCTAGCTATATTTCCTTCTGGCTTCCATAGCATCATGGACTGTTTTAATAACAAGAATAAATCTATTGTTATTCAAATTGATATACCCATTATAATTAAGACATCATTTCTCTCTGGCTGCTTTCAATATTTTAAAAGCGTTTATTTTCAAAAGTTGTTTATGATGCATACTGGAGTGAATTTCTTTGGATTTCTTTCTGATTATCATATTTGGGTTCAAGAAATAGTCACTTGTATCTGTAGGTTTGTGTCTTTTCCTAATTTTGGGAAGTTTCCAGCCATCATGTATTCAAATACTCTTTCAAAAACACACTTTTCCTCTCCTTCTAGGACTCTGATAGTATAAATGCTGGATGTTTTGCATTGTTCCACAGGTCTCTGAGGCTTTGATCATTTTATCTTTCGGTCTATTTTCTCTATATTTCAGACTGAATGTATTCTACTGTTCTTTCTTTAAGTTCACTGATTCTATCTTCTGTTTGCACTTTAGCCCATCCTATGAGTATTTTTAATGTTGTCATTGTATTTTGTAATTCTGTAACTTTCATTTGTGTGTTTCTTATTTTGCTAAGATTTTCTTTATACATTTTTTTGAAGATAATACGTATCTGATTGTTGAAGCATTTTTAATGAGAGCTGATTTTTTTTTTTAATTATACTTTAAGTTTTAGGGTACATGGGCACAACGTGCAGGTTTGTAACATATGTATACAGGTGCCATGTTGGTGTGCTGCACTGATTAACTTGTCATTTAACATTAGGTATATCTCCTAATGCTATCCCTCCCCTCTGCCCCCACCCCACAACACTCCCTGGTGTGTGATGTTCCCCTTCCTGTGTCCATGTGTTCTCATTGTTCAATTCCCACCTATGAGTGAGAACATGCGGTGTTTGGTTTTTTGACCTTCCCATAGTTTGCTGAGAATGATGGTTTCCAGCTTCATCCATGTCCCTACAAAGGACATGAACTCATCCTTTTTTATGGCTGCATAGTATTCCATGGTGTATATGTGCCACATTTTCTTAATCCAGTCTATCATTGTTGGACATTTGGGTTGGTTCCAAGTCTTTGCTATTGTGAATAGTGTGCCACAGTAAACATACATGTGCATGTGTCTTTATAGCAGCATAATTTATAATCCTTTGGGTATGTACCCAGTAATGGGATGGCTGGGTCAAATGGTATTTCTAGTTCTAGATCCCTGAGGAATTGCCACACTGACTTCCACAATGTTTGAACTAGTTTACAGTCCAACCAACAGTGTAAAAGTGTTCCTATTTCTCCACATCCTCTCCAGCACCTGTTGTTTCCTGACTTTTAATGATCGCCATTCTAATTGGTGTGAGATGGTATCTCATTGTGGTTTTGATTTGCATTTCTCTGATGGCCAGTGATGATGAGCATTTTTTCATGTGTCTTTTGGCTGCATAAATGTCTTCTTTTGAGAAGTGTCTGTTCATCTGCTTTGCCCACTTTTTGATGGGGTTATTTGTTTTTTTCTTGTAAATTTGTTTGAGTTTATTGTAGATTCTGGGTATTAGCCCTTTGTCAGATGAGTAGATTGCAAAAATTTTCTCCCATTCTTTAGGTTGCCTGTTCACTCTGATGGTAGTTTCTTTTGCTGTGCAGAAGCTCGTTAGTTTAATTAGCTCCCATTTGTCAATGTTGGCTTTTGTTGCCATTGCTTTTGGTGTTTTAGACATGAAGTGTTTGCCCATGCCTATGTCCTGAATGGTATTGCCTAGGTTTTCTTCTAGGGTTTTTATGGTTTCAGGTCTAACATTTAAGTCTTTACTCCATCTTGAATTAATTTTTGTATAAGATGTAAGGAAGGGATCCAGTTTCAGCTTTCTAAATATGGCTAGCCAGTTTCCCCAGCACCATTTATTAAATAGGGAATCCTTTCCTCATTTCTTGTTTTTGTCAGGTTTGTCAAAGATCAGATGGTTATAGATACGTGGCATTATTTATGAGAGCTCTGTTCTGTTCCATTGGTCCGTATCTCTGTTTTGGTACCAGTACTATGCTGTTTTGGTTACTGTAGGCTTGTAGTGGTTTGAAGTCAGGTAGTGTGATGCCTCCAGCTTTGTTCTTTTGGCTTAGGATTGACTTGGCAATGCAAGCTCTTTTTTGGTTCCATATGAACTTTAAAGTAGTTTTTTCCAGTTCTTTGAAGAAAGTCATTGGTAGCTTGATGGGGATGGCATTGAATCTGTAAATTACCTTGGGCAGTATGGCCATTTTCACGATATTGATTCTTCTTACCCATGAGCATGGAATGTTCTTCCATTTGTTTGTATCCTCTTTTATTTCATTGAGCAGTGGTTTGTAGTTCTCCTTGAAGAGGTCCTTCACATCCCTTGTAAGTTGGATTCCTAGGTATTTTATTCTCTTTGTAGCAATTGTGAATGGGAGTTCACTCATGATTTGGCTCTGTGTTTGTTATTGGTGTATAAGAATGCTGTGATTTTTGCACATTGATTTTGTATCCTGAGACTTTGCTGAAGTTGCCTATCAGCTTAAGGAGATTTTGGGCTGAGACAATGGGGTTTTCTAGATATACAATCACGTCATCTGCAAACAGGGACAATTTGACTTCCTCTTTTCCTAATTGAATACCCTTTATTTCCTTCTCTTGCCTGATTACCCTGGCCAGAACTTCCAACACTATGTTGAATAGGAGTGGTGAGAGAGGGCATCCCTGTCTTGTGCCAGTTTTCAAAGGGAATGCTTCCAGTTTTTGCCCATTCAGTATGATATTGGCTGTAGGTTTGTCATAGATAGCTCTTACTATTTTGAGATACGTCCCATCAGTACCTAATTTCATGAGAGTTTTTAGCATGAAGGACTGTTGAATTTTGTGAAAGGCCTTTTCTGCATCTATTGAGATAATCATGTGGTTTTTGTCGTTGGTTCTCTTTATGTGCTGAATTACGTTTACTGATTTGTATATGTTGAACCAGCCTTGCATCCCAGGGATGAAGCCCACTTGATCATGGTGGATAAGCTTTTTGATGTGCTGGTTGATTCGGTTTGCCAGTATTTTATTAAGGATTTTTGCATTGATGTTCATCAGGTATATTGGTCTACAATTCTGTTTTTTTGTTGTGTCTCCACCAGGCTTTTGGTATCAGGATGATGCTGGCCTCATAAAATGAGTTAGGGTGGGTTCCCTCTTTTTCTATTGATTGGAATAGTTTCAGAAGGAATGGTACCAGCTCCTCCTTGTACCTCTGGTAGAATTCGGCTGTGAATCCATCTGGTCCTGGACTTTTTTTGATTGGTAAGCTACTAAGTATTGCCTGAATTTCCGAGCCTGTTATTGGTCTATTCAGGGATTCAACTTCTTCCTGGTTTCGTCTTGGGAGGGTGTATGTGTCGAGGAGTTTATCCATTTCTTCTAGATTTTCTAGTTTATTTGCATAGAGGTGTTTATAGTATTCTCTGATGGTAGTTTGTATTTCTTTGGGATCGGTGGTGATATCCCCTTTATCATTTTTTATTGCATCTATTTGATTCTTCTCTCTTTTCTTTTTTATTAGTCTTTCTAGTGGTCTATCAATTTTGTTGATCTTTTCGAAAAAGCAGCTCCTGTATTCATGGATTTTTTGAAGGGTTTTTGTGTCTCTATTTCCTTCAGTTCTGCTCTGATCTTAGTTATTTCTTGCCTTCTGCAAGCTTTTGAATGTGTTTGCTCTTACTTCTCTGGTTCTTTCAATTGTGATGTTAGGGTGTCAATTTTGGATCTTTCCTGCTTTCTCTTGTGGGCATTTAGTGCTATAAATTTCCCTCTACACACTGCTTTGAATGTGTCCCAGAGATTCTGGTATATTGTGTCTTTGTTCTCCTTGGTTTCAAAGAACTTCTTTATTTCTGCCTTCATTTCATTATGTACCCAGTAGTCATTCAGGAGCAGGTTGTTCAGTTTCCATATAGTTGAGCACTTTTGAGTGAGTTTCTGAATCCTGAGTTCTAGTTTGATTGCACTGTGGTCTGAGAGACAGTTTGTTATAATTTCTGTTCTTTTACATTTGCTGCGGAGTGCTTTACTTCCAACTATATGGTCAGTTTTGGAATAGGTGTGGTGTGGTGCTGAAAAGATTGTATATTCTGTTGATTTGGGGTGGAGAGTTCTGTAGATGTCTGTTAGGTCCACTTGGTGCAGAGCTGAGTTCAGTTCCTGGGTATCCTTGTTAACTTTTCTGTCTCATTGATCTGTCTAATGTTGACAGTGGGGTGTTAAAGTCTCCCATTATTATTGTGTGGGAGTCTAAGTCTCTTTGTAGGTCTCTAAGGACTTTCTTTATGAATCTGGGTGCTCCTGTAGTGGGTGCATATATATTTAGGATAGTTAGCTCTTCTTGTTGCATTGATCCGTTTCCTATTATGTAATGGCCTTCTTTGTCTCTGTTGATATTTTTTGGTTTAAAGTCTGTGTTATCAGAGACTAGGATTGCAACCCCTGCCTTTTTTTGTTTTCCATTTGCTTGATAGGTCTTCCTCCATCCCTCTATTTTGAGTCTATGTGTGTCTCTGCACGTGAGATGGATTTCCTGAATACAGCCCACTGATGGGTCTTGACTCTTTATCCAATTTGCCAGTCTGTGTCTTTTAATTGGAACGTTTAGCCCATTTACATTTAAGGTTAATATTGTTATGTGTGAATTTGATCTTGTCATTATGATGTTAGCTGGTTATTTTGCTCGTTAGTTGATTCAGTTTCTTCCTAGCCTCAATGGTCTTTACAACTTGGCAGGTTTTTGTAGTGGCTGGTACCGGTTGTTCCTTTCCATGTTTAATGCTTCCTGCAGGAGCTCTTTTAGGGCATGCTTGGTAGTGACAAAATCTCTCAGCATTTGCTTGTTTGTAAAGTATTTTATTTCTCTTTCACTTATGAAGCTTAGTTTGCCTGAATATGAAATTCTGGGTTCAAAATTCTTTTCTTTATGAGTGTTGAATATTGGCCCCCACTGTCTTCTGGCTTGTAGAGTTTCTGCCGAGAGATCAGCTGTTAGTCTGATGGGCTTCCCTTTATGAGTAACCCGACCTTTCTCTGTGGCTGCCCTTAACATTTTAATCTTTGTCAGATAATCCCACCACCTCTGCCTGCAAAGGATCATATCTTTCAGTTTCATTATCTCTTGTGTCCTTACCAAGTTTATAGTTTTGCTTAGCAGGCTGGAGGAAAAAGGTAAGAGGTCTGTGATATCTTGTTTAGTCAGGATGTCCCATATTAACTTCACTAATCATCAGAGATATAAATCCAGGATGATGTGCAATAGAACAATTGCTAATTATCTTTCTATGAATTTTCAGGGTACTTGATAATTATTGTCATCTTATTGAGAATAAGTAGAGAAAATAAATGGACCATTCAAATTACTTAATAATCTACCAGTTCTTTTCCTCAAATGTATTATTTAGCTTTTTCCATGTCGGGAAAGTCTGGTTTCACTTTTGCATAAATTGCATATTACAACAGATTTCTTGTAAAAATTAAATGACTTAAGCTGTGTAAAAACCTGGAAACTTAACAGCAGAAATTTAATTATAGCTAAATCCACTGGATTTGACCTCCTAACAGTGATCAGGTTTATGAATTGAGGAAGGATATTTGTAGTAACATTGATAAGTCTTTGAAGATAGATCTGGTTTTGATGTTCAGGTTTCAATCTTTTAAAATATATTTACTGTTAATTTACTGTGTTCTGGTCACTATATTAAGTACTAAGATGCAAAGATGAAAAGATAGACACAGTTCAGCCCCCCAGAACCCACATTATATTTGGGGGAAATATAATTTTAAAATGATTTTATGAAGTATATAATTTCCATGATAGGTAAAGTAAAATCAATGAAGAAACATTTAGGCAAGGTTTAGTCTAAACTGGATATGTTCATTTTAGAAGTCACAGTTAAAAGACAACATGTATTTTTGGAGTAAGAGGGAAAAAAACAAATGTAGTGTACAAAATGGAGTAGTAAGCAATAAACTACCGAGAAATGTATCTTTTACATTTGTATAATTTTAAGTAATTAATTTAATTCCTTTTAAATTCAATTTCCTACTCTGATGAAAGGAAAAAAGTGATGTTCACGCCTTCTCCAAAAGATGAAAATTGCTAGGATGATATTTATAATGCGCTTAACACATTACAGTGTATAAAATACCTATTCAATATGTATTTACTGTTACCGTTTAATTATTTAGAAAGTATTTTAATTAGGTAAAACAGAGGATGGAATTTGAAGGTTAAATGAAAACAAGGTACTCACATTTTGGTTTTATATTGTTCCAAATAAGACGACGGTGGGCAAACCTCTATTTTGTGAGGGAAGCTTCAATGGGAGAAAAGGAAAAGGGCTTTGGCCTCATCTCCCATGATCAGCAAAATTTGACATTTTGCGCATCCTTTCTTCCTTAAAATGTATTCTACACTTGGCTTCCAGGATACTACATTGCCCCTATCATAACTCCTTCGATCATTGGCCAACTTTTCAGACTCCTTTGCTGGTTGTTTCTAATTTCCCTCATTTGGCAATTCCTTTGACTTTTCCCTGCCCTCCTTTTAAATCTATTTCATTCTATTCATGATTTCATTCAGCAAGTAGGCTTTAAGTAGTATGTGTATTGATGTTTCTCAAAATTATACCTTTATTTCAGAAGCTCTTCTCTGCCTTTTTAACTTACATTTCTAACTATATACTCAATATGTCTTTTTGCATGTCATATAGGCATCACATATGCAGTATACCAAATATTGAGCTCATGAACTTTTTCCCATATTTGCTGTTTCCAAAATCATTTTCGTCTAAATTAGTGAGAAATTAATTTTTCCTTTTCTTTAGCAGAACAAATAAAACCCCAAAGCTTTAAAATTCACTTCAATTCCTTTCTCTTACTGTACTCACTTAATAAGACAATAACTTCTTTAGGGTTTAAAATTTGTCCAGAACTCTCATTGCTTCCACTGCAATTGTCATGGATCAAGCCAAAATTATCTTTCACCTGGATTATGACAGTAGCCTAACTTCACCTGTTTTCCTAACATAGCAGTGTTAAACTTAAGTTAGAACAAGTCACATCTCTGCCCAACACTAACAGCTGCCATCCCTCTAAGTATAAGCCAGGGTCAGTAAAAAAGTCAACAAGTCCTTTTATGGTCTTTGCCTCCCCTCCACCTCACTGTCCCTGTCAGTCACTCAAGTCCAGTGAAACTGATCTCCATGTTCTTCACACCCCACAAGCATACTTTCTACTGAGAGAAGTGGGTTGGATTTGCTGCTCCCTTTACCTCTACTTGCTCTGAGATTGGTGCAGCTCCCTCATCACCTACTCTTTGATCTTCTTTGGGAGAACTTTGTTAACTGTCCTGTTTAATTTCTTAATCTCCTTGTTACTCTGAAGAGATGCTCTCTGCTTTATAATTTTCGGTACCACTTTTCATCATAACAAAATAGCATTGTTAATATATTTATAGATTTATTACCTGTCTCCTGACATGAAAATCCAATTTCCATGAAGGCAAGAATTGTGTTTTCTTTGTCTTTATTCATTAGTACCTAGATCATATGCCTAGCAAATACTCAGTAAATATTTATTACATGTTTAAAATAATTAGTGTCTTCTGGATATACACAATATTATTTGTTGTCATTAACTGATAAATTATCTGGTTAGCATTTTTTAACATGTTGCTGTATCTACCTATAGCTTTTGGGAACATGAGCAATTTTCTGGACTCTGAAGACCATTCACTTTCTGGTCTCACCTGGCCACCTGGCTCCTTTTATTATTTCCTCCATCCGTACACAAATGTACTGGTAATTTCCTCCAACTAAATACTGTTATTTCACACTTTCTTTCCATATATATAAATATATATTTTTATATATATTTATATATTTTAATATATTATATGTATATTTATATATATTTTATATATATTTTTATATATAATATGTTTGCTTATTTTCCTTTGGGGAGCTAATTCTTTCTAATGTTTGTAATAATTGTTATAAAAGACATATAAAAATAATTATTAGGATATATGATAATTTTAAAAGATTATAATGAAATGAACTTAAACACAATACAACTCAGATCAAGAAATACAATATTTCTGTTAGTTTGAAAGTACCTTCTTGTCCTGCTCAGGTCACAGTCAAGAATGTAGTCAATTTCTCGTCTGCCTTACCCCTCCTCAGTGATAAGCATAATTTTGTATTCTTTGTTAAACATTCTCTTTATTTATTTACTTATTGGTTTATTTATTTTTTGACATAAGTTCTTGCTCTGTCACCCAGGCTGGAGTGCAGTGACACAATCAGTACTAAGTGCAGCCTCAACCTCGTGGGCTCAAGTGATCCTCCTACCTCCAGAGTAGCTGGGACTAAAGGTGGCATGTATTATAGTCCCAGCTACTAAAATTAGCTTGGCCAATTAAAAAAAATCTTTTGTAGAGATGGGGTTTCACCCTGTTGCCCAGGCTTGCTTTATTTTTAGATAGGTTTGCAAGATAGATTTTAGGCTAATAAAGTATATTACTTAGGTTGTCTTTTTTTAAAACTTTTAAAATGTGAGATTACATTATTTATCAAAGTGGTCTGCAAATTTGAGGGAGAAATGGAGATGGTTTAAGAGAAGATAGAAATGAGTAGTGTATTGAGGGTGGTATAAAAAGACAGGATTACTCTAAAGAAACATGGTCATTTGCAAAGGACAGGAAGACATAATATGAAAATATCAATGGATAACGGTCAGACTGGCTTGGAGTCATTCATCATTACCTTCTCAAAACAACTTTTGCAGTCACTTCCTCTTTTTTTTTCAGTGTACATATTTCTAAGCTTGGACCCAGCCTTGTTCTGTCTTTCCTGTTTTCTTTTTCTGGCCATTTGCTCTGGACTTCATTCTTGCTTTCTGTATCATAGTGCACAGTGAATTGGATGTCCCTTTGTTTCTCACACCATACCCAAAGCTTGGTCAGCAGTCACACTTTGCTCCATGCTCAAGTGATATGGGCTAACCTTACCCACCTCCAGCCCAACTATTTCCAAAAGGTTCAGCTTGTGCCAGAATCCCGAAACTTTCCACTACCCTGTAGACTTTTAGCTATACTATGATAATATGCATCCTTTCTCTTCGCTAACCAATTTATTGTTAAAAAATTTATTGTGGAGTGATGTCAGTAAGATGGCAAGTTAGCTGTTGTCGCTGTCCGGTCTCACTTACAGAAATGCAATTAGCAACTATCCACAGAATGAATAACTCTGAAAATACCCCAAAACACAAGATAAGACTCATACATCCCCTTGAGGTCTACCTCAAGTGCTGTAGTACTACAGAACTGAGAAAACCAGAATGAGTAAAATCTTACACCTGTTAACATGGATTTTATGAAAAAGATGAACGATGTGGAGGAAAGGGTGCTCTTTAACTTGTTAGTGAAAATATAAAGTAGTACAGCCATTATGGAAAATGGTATGTAATTTTCTCAAAACAATAAAAATAGAGCTACTACATGATCCAGAAATTCCACTTTGGGCACATATCCAAAGGAATTAATACTAATATGTTAAAAAGATAATCTGCACTCCCATGTTCACTGTGGCTTTATTCATAGTAGCCAAGATATGGAATCATCCTAAGTGTACATTATTCAATAAATAAATAAAATGTGCTATATATAAAAAAGGGGGGGATGATATTCACCCTTAAGAAAGTAGGAAATTCTGTCATTTTGAACAACATGGATTAACCTAGAGGACATTATGCTCAGTGAAGCAAACCAGGAATAGAAAGACAACTACTGCATGATCTCACTTATAGGTAGACTAAAACAGTTGAACTTGTAAAAATAGATTGGAGAATGATAATTTTCAGAAGTGTACATTGCAAAGGAGGATGGAATAGGGAGTTGTCAAAAATTATAAAGTTTTAGATTCAGAGAGAAATACGTTTTGAGATCTATTATACAACAGAGTGAATATAGTCAATAATAGTGTATTGTATATTTCAGAATAACTGAGTACATTTCAAATGTTTCATCATACAAATGACAGGTAATGACAGTTGTGGTGCTCACACCTGTAATCCCAGCGCTTTGGGACACCAAGCTGGGAAGATCACTTAAGTCCAGTAGTTCCAGACCAGCCTGGGCAATATAGTGAGCTCTTCTCTACAGGAAATTAAAAAAGAAAAAACCATAGCCTGGCATGGTGTCATGTGCCTGTAGTCCCAGCTACTCAGGAGGCTGATATGGGAGGATCGCTTGACGATGGGAACTTAAGGCTGCAGTGAGCCGTGATCATGCCACTGCATTCCAGCCTGGGTGACAGACTGAGACCCTGTCTCAAAAATAAATAAATAAAATAAATAAGTTACGGTCATGGATATGTTGATTAAATGGAGTTAAACATTCCACATTGTGTACATATATCAAAATACATCACATTCGACCCCATAAATGTATACAGTATGATTTGTCAATTAAACATCAGATTAATTTCAAAAGAAAATTTTTAAATGGATTGCAATTTTTGACTGAAATATGCATCCTCCTTACAAGAGTGTAAACTCTTTGTTTTCTATCTTCCCATTCCTAGCTCATTCCTAGTTTATTGCTTGGCACGTAGCTTTGCTCAGTAAATGCTTGCTAAATGAAAACAAGAATGAATGAATGCCAATGGTAAAGTATTACAACCCAAACAGATTTTTCCAGTGACTGACAATGTAGAGCAACTGTTCAAAGATTTAAAATTTTATTTCTGAATTCATTTCACACCTCCTGTATGTTCTGGCTGTGTGACCCTGGACAAGTGACTTACTGTCTCTGACTCTCAAACCATTCATCAATAAAATGAAAGAAAATAACAACTTACCTCATTGAATTGTTACGAAAATTAGATGAGTACAGTGCCTGGTACCAAATTAGCATTTAAAAAAGCTATTATAAGAAGCTATTACAGTGAATGGCACCTAAGTAAATCTGCTAGGTGTTTCTATTTTTAAATGCTATCCTTTTAAAACTAATTTGCTCGCACTCATTTGTTTTCCTTGAGTGCAAAGAAATGTTTCATCTGTCTGGATTCTTAACACACTCTACCAAGTTAATTAGAAGAGATGTACCCTTCACTACATTAATAATAGCAAGTCACACTATGGAAACTTGAGATATTGCCTTACCCATTTTTCTTGAAATAGGCAGTGGAGTGTGTCTATTATACATAGAAAGAGTTCCCTTTAAAACATAACTGTGGGAGCATTTTTCTTATTTTGTATTTGCAAGAGACATCTATTTTTTTCTTGAACACCACTTTTCATGTAGGAATCAGAAAAAGGGTTACTGAAGTAATGTATTTAAGCTTTTGGTCTGGTTATGCGTAATCTAATTTTTATACAGTCCGCACAAATTGTAGCCACTTTGTCAATGTCTTATTATTTTTTTCTCTTAACAATGCAGTGACAGTGATTAATTTCTAAACAATGGTAAACAAAAAAACCTTACCTTGGAAGTGATTAAAACAGAGTTGCAAACCATATGAGGGCTGACACATATATAAATTATAGACATAATAATACACTACACACACCCTGTGAATGGAATGAATGGTACATCTAAATATTCCCATAGAAATAATAGAAAATAGGATAATTTGCCCCAGTACATTTTGGTAAATATATTGCCTAGACCTAGTTACCTTTTAGCTGTTAAAACAGTGGCTGTTAGTAGCCACATGTGAAAAAGTTAATGAATTTTAAAGTATGGATTGCAGTATAAATAAAAACAGAAATGACTTACTTTTTATAAAACATTCTCATATAATGGTAATTTATTTTTTACTTTATGATTATGCTGATTCTATCTATATTATGAATTCAGGCTTGGGCTATTTTATCCCAAGCAAATTATATCATGAACAAAGTGACAAAATTTATCTTGGCTAAGGACATTTTTCTTAGTTATTTTAGGGTAAAACAATTAATTGTTATAATAAGCATCTCTTGATTAGAGCTTTGAAATAAGCAATGAAAATTAAACCTACAAATTTATTTTCTCCTATCTGGTATGTTTTTGATATATGTATATATTTATTCCATCATGTAGTAAATAACCAAAGGAGCATTCTGAGATGCTAGGTTGTTGCCAGAGGATGTGTAATGGTATAACCAAGAGTATTGGTGCTGCACAAAAAGAAGGATTCACTTTCAGTTTAAAGTCCATCCAATAAAAATAGAAAGACAAGAGAGTATATGGGGGTGGAGTGTCGCCAGAGGAGACCATGATCTCTATAAAAGATATAGACTAAAAAAAAGTTATTTACAAAAACTGAACAATACTGTTAAATCTTCTCTAGGATATCAAATTGAAACCATTAAAATAGAAGTATGCCACTGCTCCTGATCAAGTGGAGATGAAGAAGCAAGGTCTATGACCAGAAAAACAAACAAACAAAAAAGACTCTCAAAGAATATATATTGCAACATTTCATGCAGAAGAGCATTGACATTTACAGATAGCGGCAAACAAAAATGCTGTTTTTTAGAAATTAAGTTATTTTTCAGAGCAGTCAGGTTTACAGAAAAATAAAACTGAGTGAAAAGTACAGTGAGTTTCTGTATACCTTCTCTCCCCCAACTTCATTTTCCCTTACCATTAACATTTTACATTAGTGTAGTACATTTGTTATAATTGATGAGTAGATATTGATAGATAAATGTTAACCAAAGGCCATAGTTTACATTAGTTTAGTCTTTGTATTTTACATCATAGGGTTTTGGTCAATGTATTATATCATGGTTTCGCCATTATAGTATCATGCTTAATTTTGTCCCACCTATTTATTTCTCTGTCACTCTTGCTGAACCCCTGGCAACCACTACTATTTTTACTGTTTCCAGAATTTTGCCTTTTCCACAATGTCATGTAGTTGGCTTCTTGCACTTAGAAATACGCATTTAAGATTCTTCTGTGTCCTTTGGTGGATTGATAGCTCATCTCTTTTTATCACAATATTTCATCACGTGGATGTTCACAGCTTGTTTATTAATTCACTGATTGAAGGACATCTTGATTATTTCTAACTCTGGCAGTCATGAATAAAGCTACTATAAACATTCATGTGAAGGTTTTTGTGTGAACAGTTTTCAGTTTATTTGGGTAAATTCTAAGGAGAATGATTGCTGGATCATGTGGTAAGAGTATGTTTAATTTTATAAGAAATTGGCAAACTATTCTAACGTTGCTGTACCATTTTGCATTTCCACTAGCAAAGAATAAGAGTTCGTTTTGCTTCACATTGGGTGATGTCAGTGTTTTCGATTTTGGCCATTCTGATAGATGTGTACTGGCTCACATTGTTTCTTTAAATTCCATTTCTCTAAAGACATATGATTTTGAGCATCATTTCATATGCTTATTTGCGATCTTTATTTTTTTTCAACTTATAATTTTGTACTTTTGGTGTTGATTTTACAAAGTCACTGACAAGGCCAGTGTGTGTGTTTTTGCCTTTATATATAAACCTTACGATCAGTTTGTAGATAGCCACAAAATAACTAGCAGTGATTTTTGATTGGAATTCTATTGAATCTATAGGATCAGTTGGTAAGAACTAGTATCTTAATATCGAGTCTTCCTATCCATGTACATAGAATATCTCATCATTTATTTGAATATTTAAAAAATTTAAAATCAAAGTTTTGTAGTGTTCTCTATGTATTTTGTTAGATTTATACATGAGAATTTTTTGGGGGTTGCTAATATGAATGTTTTTTTTATTTTAAATTTTAATTATTCATTGGTGACACAATAAGAAAGCAACCAACTTTTGTGTGTTAAGCTTGCATCCTGTGGCTTTGCTATAGTCACTTTTAGTTTCAAGAGGTTTTTCTTGTGTAAAGAAAAAGTAATATTTTATTTTTCCCAATCTGTATAATTCTAATTCCCTTTCTAATCTTTTTGCTCTAGCTAAAACTTCCATTGCAATATACTAGACTGGTGAGAATGGAACTTTTTGCCCTGCTCCTGATCTTAGTAGGATACCATCTAGTTTCACCATTAAGACAATTTTTTTTAGATGTCTTTCATCAAGTTGAGTAATTTCCCATTATTTCCTGTTCTGTTGAGAGGGAAACAATGGGTATCATTAATGGGTATTGGATTTTGTCAAATTTTGTTCTGCATTTATTTATATAATCATGTAATTTTCTTCTTTAGCCCTGTTGATATAATGGATTACACTAATAGATTTTTCAATGTTTAACCACCCTTACGCATGTGGTATACATCCCACTTGACTATGATGTATAATACTTTTTTAAACATTGTCACATTGATTTGCTAATGTCTTCCAGGACTGGCATCTATGTTCATGAAAGGTACTGGTCTGTAGTTTTTATTTATTTTAATGTCATTGGTTTTGGTATGAGGGTAATGTTAGCTTTACAGAATTAATTAAAATGTATTCCCTCTGCTTCTATATTCTGGAAGAGATTATAGAGAATTGGTATAATTTCTTTCTTACATGCTTCATAAAATTACATGTGGGCACATCCTGTTACATTTTGATTTGGGAGTTTATTAATATAGTTCTAATCAGATTTTATATTTCTCCTAGTGTGAGTTTTGGAGACATTGCATCTTTTAAGAAATTTGTTCAATTCAACTACGTTTATCAAACTTGTGAGCACAGAAGTGTTATTAGTATCCCTTTATTATGCTTTAAATGTCTATAGGATCAGTAGTGATTGCCCCAGTTTAAATTCTGAAATTAGTAATATGTTTTTGTCTCTTCTTTTTGTTGTGTTTTCTAGAGATTTATCAATTGTATTGTTCTTTTTAAAGAAACAGCTTTTTGTTTTGCTGATCTGCTTTATTAGTTTGTTATTAATTTTACTGATTTCTGCTTTAATTTTCATTATTTTTTCTGCCTAGTTTGCATTTAATTTATTGATCTTTTTCTAGTCATCTAAGGAGGAAGCTTCAGATATTAATTTTTGATATCTCTTCTTTCTCACATATGCATTTAATGCTATACATTTCCCCCATGCACAGCTTTGTCTGTATCCTAAAATATTTTAATGTTTTGTTATTTTTGTCATTTAGTTTGAAATATATTTTAATTTATTTTAAGACTCTATATGCTATTTAGAAGTGTGTTGTTTAATCTTCATTTATTTAGGTTTTCTACTTTCTATTTGATTACTAATTTTAATTTCATTGTGGTCTGAGAAGACAAAATATGATGTCAATTACCTTGAATATGTTCAGATATGTTCTGTTTCTCCAGATATTTTCTATATTGGTAAATATCACATGAGAGCTTGAGAAAAATATGCATTTTGCTATTTTTGGATAAATTATTCTACAGATGCCAATTTGGTATAATTGATGGTGTTTATTAGTACAATTATGACTTTTATCTTTTAATTAATAAACTGGATGAGTGATACCAGAGAGAATGGCAGAATAGGAAATTGTATAAATTTTCTCCATCATAAAAGCAACAATAAAACTGATAAAAAACATGTCAGAATCAACTTTTTCACAATCCTGGAAGTTAACAAAAGAATCAACAATCTGGAAAGCATTTATTCAAGTGAAATGGCTGAATCTTGGTAAACAGTAAGCTTTGTGCCATTTTAACATTCCCTATTTCATCCTTCCTACTTCAGCTCCAAGGTAGACTTAAAAATCAACAGACCATAATTAGGTTAAAAAAAAAGACTCAACATATTTCTGGAGCTGCTGAAAGGAGAAAAATAAGGTTAGAGCTTCTTTAAAGTCACATTTCCAGAGAACTGTGATTAATTATTCATGTTGGCAGTTCTGTATAAGATGCCACATTCAAAGCTGTCTTTATTGGAGCTAATCCAGTGATCACTCAGTGTGTAAAAGCTTTTCTCAGAGGAGCATTTGCTATAAGCAATTAGAGTCCGTTGTTTAGCTGTATTTGTGGCTACCTGAGGTGGTGGATGACAGATGGAAAAATAATATTGTAACCAAAAACCTATTTTTTCAAAAGCTAGTAAATGATATATACATACAGGCTTTAAAAAGTGCTGCAATATTTCTTGAAATCTAGAAAATCGCGCATATAGTTTAGAGCTCTGTGTATGCCCAGAACTGCCTGCATCTCTACAAAGATATGAGAAGACCTTAATCTCTGAACTCGAAGATCTGTCCTGATAAAAAGTGAAGGCTAGGACAGTGGTATCAGCCCCCTTCCTGAGAGTTCAAGATGTGCTCCAATATACATGCATGCATACATAACTTCTCAGAAAAGCTTGTCAGAGTTATTGGTTCCAAGTGTTGAAGAAAATGTATGTAATACCACTGTTAGACTACTAACACATAAAAGTATAGACTTTAGTGGTCATGCATGACAGAAGATTTAAAACATTAATTAGAAAATTCACTAGACAGTCTACCATCAACAACAATAAAAATAAACACTAACAAAAACAAATCCTGTGGAGGGAGAGAATCTGATTTCCTGAGTTGCCACATTATGTTAATTAAATGTCCAGTTGACAACAAAATAATACGTGCAAAGCAACAAGAAAACATGACCCATACACAAGAAAAAGCAATCAATTAAATGACTGAGAAGGCACAGACATTGGACTAACTATAGAAAGAGTTTAAATCAGCTTTTTAAAATATTTCCAAAGAACTATAGGAAAATATGTTAAAGAACTAAAAGAAATTATAATAATGAAGCCTCATCAAATAAAGTATATCAATGAAGACGCAGAAATTATAAGACACAGACAATAAGTAGAAATTCTTGAGTTCAAAAACACAATAATTGAACTAAAAAATTTACCAAAGGAATCATAGAAGACCTAGGCAGGCAGAAAAGAAGAATTAGCAAAATTGAAGACAAAACAAGTGAGATTTATTTTGTGTTTCAGGAACTAAAAGAAAAAAGAGTAAAGAAGAATAAAAAGATTTTTAGAGATATACCAACATTTACATAATGAGAATTCCTAAAAAGGAGAGAAAGAAAGCGAGAGAGAGAGAGAAAGGGGAAGAGAAATATCTAAAGAATGAATGCCCATAAGCTTCCCTAATTTAATGAAAACGCTAAACAACACAATCCAAAAGCTCACTGAACTCTAAATAAGACACAAAGACATTCACTCCTAGATATATTATAACTAAACTGTTGAATGACAAAGATGGAGAAAATAATAAAAACATAAGAAGCAACTTATTGCATTAACAAGATTCTCTCAATAAGCTTAACAGCTGACATCTCTGCAAAAATTATGAAAGCCAGAAGAGAGTAGTGTCATATATTCAAAGTTCTGAAAGTAAAGGACCTTCAAGAAAAAATTCTATATCCAGATATGGAATCTAGATATTGTTCAAAAATTAAGAAGAAATTAAGGCATTCCCAGGTAATCAAAAATTGAGAGGGTATGTCAGTAACTTCATTGATTACAAGAAATATAAAAGAGAGTCCCCAAGGGTGATATGAAAGCACACTAGAAATAAATCAAATCTGTACAAAGAGAATCAGTAGCTGTAACCACAGAAGTAAATACAAAAGACTATACAAATGTATTTTTGTTTGTAGCTTTCTAAAAATCAACTATAGAATTTAAATGACAATTTAAATACTTTTTAGGTTTAAAGGACAATGAATGCTTATAATCTTTGTTGAGTACACAGTGAATAAATATAGATTTTCATGGCAATAACAGCATAAAGTAGGAGAGAATTAAGTTAAATAGGAGAAAAGTTATTGTATATTATTAAAATTAAGTTGGTATTAATTAAATACAGATTATTAGAAAGTAACATGTTAATTGTATTCCCCAGGGAAATAGCTAAAAATAGATTTAAAAGATCTATTAAAAACAAGTAAATTAAAATGGTATTGCAGAAGCTATTTAATACAAAAATGTCACAGTAATATATGAATAGGGGAACACAGAAGACTAAGGCGTATAGAAAACACATAATAAAAATCAGACACAAATCTTATCTATTAGTGATAACACTAAATGTTAATGGAATAAATGTTGTAACTAAAAGACAGTGATAAGCAGGATTAATCAAACTCCATGGCCTGATTGTATAGTCTACAGGAAACCTGCTTTGGATTCAAAGACCTAATAGTTTGAAAATAAAAGGATAGGAAAAGATATACCTTGGAAAAAGTGGCTTTACAAATATTAGACTAAATAGAGTATATGGAAAAAATGTTACTAGAGACAAAGGTGGACATTGCATTATGACAAATTCGATGTATTATAAAATACAACAATTTTAAACATATATGCAAACATATAGCAGAGCCCCAAGATACATGAAGGAAAGGCTGACGTAATTGAAGAGGAAACAGACAATTCAACAATAATATTTGGAAACTTCAATACCACAATTTCATTAATGGATAGAAAAACTAAATAGCAGATCAACAAGAAAGTAGAAGACTTTAACACTGCAAACTAAACTACTGTAACAGAAATGTATTGAACAGTCCTACCAACAATTTGAAAATCTCCATTCAGCCATAGATTTCTCAATAAATATTTAGCATGGTGCATGGAGCAGAGTCGTGAGATATTTGCTCCCACATATTTGTTTGTATTCTGAAATAAACTGGCAACGATCTTGTTCAACTAGTAGAAAATGACAACTATATTGGTTTTCGAAAAGTAAATGAAGAATAAATACCAAAGTCAACGTAATATATGATAAAGCAAATATGGAACATATTTATTCTCATGTAGATAAGAGTTGAAGAGAAATATAAAGCTAAGTGAAATCTTCTTACTGAACACTGGGGTTCAAAATATAAGAAAATTCTGAAGCAAAGGGATTATCTGGAAGATGTGATGTGCATGAAGAGGCTGAAACGCAGTGAAGTGTCAGCTCCATGGGGTAAGGTGCTTTTTCTGCTATATGATGAAAAAGAAAGATGGCAAGGCAGGTTTGAGTTTAAATGAGAGGCAGATGAGTCTTTTAAAGCTCATTTTTTATGTAAGACTTTGAGGGTGCCTGTTTAATAAAGAGTTAGGGTGCTTAGCAGACTTAGGGTGCTCAAACCCTGCATGTTTCAAAGAAATGACAAGTCTTTGGCTCCTAGAATATTAACTTTGAGCCTTGGACAATTTCAGTCTGGTAAAGAATGTCTTCATATTAGTGAGGGCTCTTTAGAGAAACAAAACAAATAGAATATATGTATATATACAGAAAGAGCTTTCTTCACCTTTATTATTATTTAGAATTGACAAATAATAATTTTACCTGTGTAGGGGGTAATATTTTGATACATGTATATAATGTATAATGATCTAATCAGGATACTTAGCATATCCATCACCTCAAACATTGATCTTTTTTTTTGTGTTGAGAACATTGAAATTCCACTTTTCTATTTATTTAAAATGTATAATGAATTATTTGTAATTATAGTTACCCTATAGTGCTATATAGAACACTACAATTTATTCTTCTTGTATCACTGTACTTTTGCATCTGTTAATCAACCTTTGACTGTCTCTATTCCCAAATACCCTTCCCTGCCTCTAGTAATGACTATTCTGCCCTCTACCTTTATGAGATCAAATTTTAAGCTTCCATGTATAAATGAGAACATACAGCATTTATCTTAGAAAAAGATTTATTATGAGGAATTGGCTCATATGATAATGGAGGCTGGGAATCCCAACATCTGCCTTCTGCAAGCTGGAGGCTCAGGAAAGGTGGTATTAATGAAATTAATGGCAAAGAGTGTAATTACTTTTGCACCAACCCAAATAGTTCTAGTCCAAGCCTACAGGCCTCAGAACCAGAGGATCTAATGTCCAAGTGCAGGAGAAGATGGATGTTTAAGTGCAAGCACAGGAAGGCAGAGAGAATTTGCCCTTCTTTCACGTTTTTGCTCTATTGCTGTCCTCACCGTATTGGATGATGCCCCTCACATTGGTGAGGATCATCTTCTTTACTTAATTTAAAAAGTAAAATGCTAATCTCTTTTGGAAACACCCCAAAAAACATACCCAGAAAGAATGTTTTATCATGTATCTGGGCATTCTAGTCAAATTGACACATAAAACTAACCATTAAAGGCTTTGCATACCTGAGACTTTGGCTGATGCCAGGCAGTGTTTACTAAATAATGGGATTTACAACCAATATCTGTTTTTGTCCACCTGAGGCCCTGGTCCACACTGTATCAGTTTGACCTCTGCAGAGTGGAGAACTGAAGACTGAATAGTCATTTGACTCTCCCATGATTGTATAATTGACCCTCCCCTAAAAATCCTGGACCCAAGGCTCAGATGATCTTCCTTAGTTGGAAATACTTTTGTAAATGTTGCCTCACATCCTTGTTGGGAGAATTAAGCACTGTGCTTGAGACTCCACTGGGAGAACACAACCTCGTGCCTAGTTTTTCCCAGACTCCACTCTATGAACCTTGTTCTTTTATTTTAATCTGTACACATTTGCTATACTAAAGCATACCTGTGAGATTGACAGCTTTTCTTTTCCAAGTTCTGTGAGCCATTGTAGCAAGTCAAAGAACCTGAGGGTGGTCTTGGGAAACTCCTGACACACTACATTAAGGGTATTACAATATTCTTAATATGCAAAAATGAATGAAGCATTCTTCCTTGCTAGGAAGAACTGATTTACACGCTTATAGAAGAATTATCCATGGATTTTTGGGCCAAGACCTGTGCCAGTTGCACCCAGAAAAATTATGATTTTCTAGATATTACTACAAAGTGGTGCAGGCCATCAAAAACTAGAATTTAGCTATATCCAAATAAAGAAATGTCAGGTCCAGTAAAGCTCTTCTTGATTCCATTGCCATCCTTAATCATAGCCACCATTTATAGAGTACCTATTAGGGACCAAGGTTTTATTACATATATTGTAATCACTGGGGATTTAAATCTCCATGTTCCAGATTTAAAAACACAGAAGAATGAAGAGGAAAAATGACTTACTCTTAATTATTCATAAAGCTGGTATGTGAGAGAGCAATGGTTTGAAATCATGTCATACTTGTGATTTTTAAATATTTTTCATGTTGTGTGTTCGTGACATGAAAATGAAAACTTCCGTTTTTCTTTTTTATTCCTTTTCTTTTTATATTTTGTAAAATCTTTGTGAAAGTCGTGGAAACTCAGTTATCTTCTCAGTTTTTGGCTGTATCAGAGCTTGCTAAAATTGTTTTCACATGGAAGAGCACCCTTCTAGGGACTGGGTGAGATGGTGACAGCTTGAGAAACCAAAGTCAGAGAATTGCAAAGGGGAGTAAACCATGTGTACCCCTAAAGCTATCAAAAAAATAAACTCAGTGGGACAAAGTCAATGGACCTAATCAGTTGTAGATGTCAATCTGTAAAAGTCTGTTTTTACTATGTGGGTTATACAGAAACATCAGGCTGAATTTGGTAGATTGATCATAGTTTTTCAATCCATGCTCTGAGGAAACATGAAGCATAGGCAAGGGTTAGAGTAAGGACTAAAGCTTTTATTCAAAGTTCACAGATTCACCTGGGTGTGGTAGAAAGATGCAGGGTAAAATTTCAAACACAGAGATTCAGTGGCCGTATAATAGATTATTAAGAGGTAGGGTACCTGCAGGAGAGAAAAGTCCCTCCTGTCATGCTCATCAGTTTTCTCCCCATCTTAGCTGTCCCTAGGACAATCTAGTCCTGTTTTTATGGCTTATCTACAGAGAAGTACTAAGTTTCTAAAAGGCTCTGGTTGTATCCTAAAGATTCATCCATGACCTGAAGAAACAGAATCCAATATGCCTGATGAGGCATATTGCTGCTTGTAATCTGAGATTGTGAGCCCTTCTTCAACAAAGGATTACTGACTTAAATATCAATTGAGGATCACTTGTAGAAAACCCTTCTTTATTTGAGTTTTTTCAACGATGGAAAATAGAAAATATTTCTATCCACTATAAAATAAATAATAACATGAGATTGGGTCTCAGTTAATTCAATGTAGAAAGCAATATTTTTTCATGAAAAATGAATGATAGCTTTCCTAGTGACAGAAGATAAAGAATTATATCCCAGACTGTAAGTTATTCCTGTCTTTTAGCATCAACACAGAATCAAGAAGGGGAAAAAGGGTGAAATATTAAAAGATAAGACTCTGCTTATTTAACCTTGAGCAGTCCCAGAGTTAAACTCTCTTTTCAGTGATGTTGCTGGTCTATATTTCATAAAAACATACATATCTAAAGGCAGTCTTCATCAGAAAAGAGGAATCTCAGAGCAGTATCTCACAGGAAGGAAATCAGATATAAGAAAGTTCTAGGATCCTTGTTCATCCATGAGAATTAAACAGTAATGGGTTTTGCACATGGGTTGGTGATACGAATATTGGAAGGGCTGGCTATTGGTCAGCCCTAGAGGAAGGAATTCTGAGTTTTCATTTATACAAGAAGTTAACTTTTCTGAGTTTCAGACTAGAGGACAGGAGGCACTACTCCAATCTCTTAGCCTTATTAAAAATATACAGAAGTGTAGCACTGAGTCCTTTTTAAAAAATTTTATTCCCTAGGAAAGTAGCAAACATGATACTTCTGTATGTGTCTAGGTGGGAATTTTTCAGAGAAACTTTTGTGCGCCTAGGTCACCTCTTTGCCTCAAATAAAAAGTACTTGGTTCTCAATGATCCTACATGGTCAAATAGACATCAAATATTGCTTTTTACACATTACTAGTGGGATAGTAAAATGGAGTAACTGCTTTGGAAAACAGGCAGTTCTTCAAAAAGTATTATCTTATGACCCAGCAATTCCACTCCTAAGTATATGCACAGGAAACCTAAAAAGATACAATTACACAAAAAAACTTCTATATGAATATTCATAGCAGTATTTTTCATAATAGCCAGGAACTGGAAACAATTCTTATGTCCACAAATGAATAAATAAACACACAAAACGGCATGTCCATAAAATAGAATATTGTCTAGCCATAAGGATGAAGTACTGATATGTGCTACAGCACAGATAAACTTTGAAAATATTAAAGCAAGTGAAAGAAGTCAGACTCAAAGCCATATGCAGCTTGATTTATTTATACAAAATGCCCATTCACAATAGGCAAATCTAGGGTCAAAAAAAATAGATTAATGTTTATCAGAAGGTAGAAGGAGAAGGGTATGTCTGCTAATGGTTATGGAGCTTCTTTTGGGGACAATAAAAATATTCTGGAATTAGGTAAGATGATTGTTGCAAAACTTTTTGAATATGCCAAATATAACTGCATATTATGATTTAAAATGTTAAGAATGTACACCAAAATTATAGTAGGAGCTGCTTTGAGGTGGAGAAGAGGGAAATAGTTATTAAATAGAATGAAACTTCCAAAAACTATCCAAAGACATAAGACAAAATATTAAACATTGCTAATTATAGGCTTTAAAAATTACCTTTATTTTATATTTAAAAATTTCAAGAAATATTTTCCATTTGATTTCTACTGTATTTCCAGTAAAATTTATAATAATTGTATTTTAACTGTATGACACAAATTAAAAATAAAGCCCTCTGGCATAGTTTTGCTTAAAGTTACAAGAAATTTCTTGCATATTTTGCCCTTTATGGTTCTGACAATTTGTTAATCATTAAATAAGATGTCCAATAAGTTGAAAGAGAAAACAGCAGGAAACCACTCAAGGTACAATATAACCCTTTGATTAGAAGCAGTTACTTCTAAAATTAATCACATATGACACCAACTGTTGGCTTATTTATTATCTTACTCTATAACTTACACTTCATATTCAGAAAGAGTGGGGGTTCTCTTCTGGAAATTAGGCAACAAATTGAGGTGCCCTTTTCATTTTAATTTAAACTGTTAGTTGAAATAAAATGTAAAGAGCTGATAGTATAAAGGAAAGGGAAAAATGAAAGATGGGACTATAGATTGAAATTCCCATGATTTGTAGCCTTGAGAAAATTTGTCTCTTCAATGTATTGAAAATTCTAAAAGGAAGTCAACAGTCACTCCTCTTGAAAAATACAAAGAAGGAAAGAAATATAACCAAGTTGAAAATAAACAGTCTTCCTCTGCCTCAAAAGTAAGTGAACGAGGGCTGATGTGTTAAGTCTACCCAATTTGATCTGCTAGACAGAGCAGTCCCGAAAGTAACCTTGGACATATTTAAGATATATTTGTAACTACGATGTTATAAATCCATGCATTTATAGTCAATTGCTTTTTGACAAAGGTGCCAAGAACACAATGGGGAAAGGACAGTCTTTTTCATAAATGGTGTTGGGAATACTGGCTATTCACTTGCAGAATAAATTGGATCTTTATCTGACATCATATACAAAAGTCAATTCAAAAGAGATTAAAGACTTGAATTTAAAACCTGAAACTTAAAACCACTAGAGTAAAAGCTTCACGATATTGGTCTGGGCTCTGGACAATGATTTTCTGGATATGACCTCAAAGGAACAAGCAACTAAAGCAAAAATAGACAAACAAGATGGCCTCAAACTGAAAAGCTTATCCACAGCAAAGGAACAATTAACAAAGTGAAGACAGTTCACAGAATGGAAGAAAATATTTGCAAACCATACATCAGATAATGGATTAATATCCAAAATAGAAAGGCTTGCAAACAACTCAATAGCAAGAAAACAAACTGATTAACAAATGGGCAAAGGACCTGAACAAACTTTTCTCAAAAGAAGACAAAGAAATAGCCAACAGGAACTTGAAAAAATACTCGACATCCAGTAATCATTAGGGAAATGCAAATTGAAACCACACTGAGATATCACCCCACACCTGTTAGAATAGCTTTTATCAAAAGAAAAGAAAAGAAAATTGTTGGCAAAAATGTGGAGGAAAGTGAACTCTTGTACATTGTTGTTGGGAATGTAAACTACTACAGATATGATTGAAAACAGTATGGAGGTTCCTCAAAATAATAAATAAATAAATAAATAAATAAATAAATAAAACTACCATATGATCCAGTAACCCCACTTCTGGGTATATATTCACAGGAATGAATATCAAATGGATATCTGTACTCTCATGTTCATTTCAGTATATTTTTTATCAATATCCAAGATATATAAACAGCTTAAGTGTCCATCAGTGAATGAATACCTAAAGAAAATGTGGTATATACACAACAAAGACTGTTCAGCCTTAAAAAAGAAGGAAATACTGTCATTTTTGACAACACAGATGAACCCGGAGGGCATTATGCTAAGTGAAATAAGCCAGGCACAGAAAGATAAATACTTCATGTCTCAATTATGAGTAGAATCTAAAAAAGTTGAATTCATTCAAGAAGAGAGTAGAACGATGTTTACCAGTGACTAGGTATGGAGGGCAGGGGGAAAGAAAAGGGCAGTTATTTATCAAAGAGTAAAATTTCAGATTTAGAAGGGGATTGTTTTGAGATTTATTGTACAGCAGAGTAACTATAATCAATAGTAATGTGTTATATATTTCAAAATAAGTAAGGTTGTACATTTCAAATGTTGCATCATAAAAGGCAAGAGGAGTGATAAATATATTAATTAATTTTGTTTAAATATTCCACATTTTATACACATACCAAAACATCACATTGTACCCCATAAATGTATGCAGTTATGAATTGTCAATTAAAATCATATTTTTTCATTATTTTTTATTTTATTTTTTTTTTTGAGACAGAGTTTCACTGTGTTACCCAGGCTGGAGTGCAGTGGTCACTGCAACCTCTGCCTCCACAAACGTGCGCCACCACGTCCGGTTAATTTTTATTTTTGTTTTTGTTTTTGAGATGGAGTCTCACTCTGTCGCCAGGATGGAGTGCATTGGCGCAATCTCGTCTCACTGCAACCTCCGCCTCCCAGGTTCCAACAATTCTCCTGCCTCAGCCTCCAGAGTAGCTGGGCCTACAGGTGCACGCAACCATGCCCAGCTATTTTTTGCATTTTTAGTAGAGACCATGTCTGGCTAATTTTTGTATTTTTTGTAGAAACAGAGTTTCACCATGTTGCCCAGGCTGGTCTCAAACTTCTGAGCTCAAGCAATCTGCCTGCCTCTGCCTCCCAAAGTACTACAATTACAGGCCTGAGCCACTCTCCTGGCTGCCAATTAAAATTATATTAATAAAATATATTAAAACTAAAGACAAAATAAGATGAAATAGTAGTGATGGGATATTCTTTATTTATAAATTATTTATATGTAAATATTTACTAAGATTGAGAGAAGAAAATATCTCAGACTCCACCACTAGCAACCTATGCAACAAAATATTTCTTTAGTGGATTGTCTTAATACTTGATTAAAATTCAATTCTTAATAACAATAGCAGTGATCTTTATATTGCCTTATCAGATCAATGTTTGAATACTGATTTAAACGTGGATCCAGCCTAGAAGGTTAGTGTGTTGCAATGGAGATGAAGAAAAAGCATAGACATTAAGTTTGAAATACTTAGCTTTATGTACTCATTTACATTCTGGTTCCTAGTTGCTATTAGGTGAGAATAATGACAATATCATAAAGTATTAGTGATGTTATTTTCGTAAGCATTATTTTTCTTTCTGCAAAAACCACTTCTCTGTTATAGTTCTGATTATAAATCTCAACATTTCAGGGTCCCTCGAAACTTTTATATTTTCGAAACTCAAATTCTTCACACTATTCTCACAGCCATCACGCTTGCTTTAGGAATTTCCTACCACAGTGATATCTCAGTTATTTTTTTTCTTGCAATTATCTAATACATATTTTTTTTTCTTTTTTTTAATTATACTTTTAAGTTTTAGGGTACATGTGCACAATGTGCAGGTTAGTTACATATGTATACATGTGCCATGCTGGTGCGCTGCACCCACTAACTCGTCATCTAGCATTAGGTATGTCTCCCAGTGCTATCCCTCCCCACTCCCCACACCCCACAACAGTCCCCAGAGTGTGATGTTCCCCTTCCTGTGTCCATGTGTTCTCATTGTTCAATTCCCACCTATGAGTGAGAATATGCAGTGTTTGGTTTTTTGTTCTATTTTAAGTTATTTAAAATATCTGATGTGATTTATGTTTTACTGATCCCTAACCATTAAGATGTCTACAAAGATTTAAATAGAATAATTTAACAATGAGGGTTCTTGTAATTTAGTAAAAATAGTGAAAAACAGCTATCTACTCACTCACGTAACAAAAACAGGATTGCATTAAATTAAGATCATGAACTCTGGATCTCAGATGCCTTGGCTGTAATCCTTGCTCTGACAATTACTATGTGGTCATAGGAAAATCCCGACACTTAGCATATTTTTTATTTACTCTATAATTGTTTCTTAAATTTGTATATTAAATTAGCTGCGGACCTTATTATGAATATTTAAAAATTGAGATAAAGCCTCTTTTAGCTTGCGATTTACAGCCTACTAGAGAAATGCATGTAATTCAACAATAATAATGCTAAATTTTAGAGACGTCTTAAAGAAAATTTTCAGAGCAATTAATTTTTCATCTTATTATAAATTCAGAGTAGCCCTGGTAGTTAGTAAAGTTCAATGATTAAAATAAGGTTCTCATTATTAATGTATACATGTAATGCAAGTACTATGAGACCACCACCAGAAATCATCCCATTTTAACGTTTGCCTTATTTCAAACCTACTTTGTCCCCACCCCAACTAGAAATAAAAATGGAATATAATAAAAGCATTTGTATACACTGTTCCTTTTGTTTATCTTGATTTCTCAGAGATAATCATTATATATCTGATAGGAGACATATCCAGCTGTACAGTAAGAAATGTGAATTTGCACCATTTTTATATGTTTTCAAATTGTCCTCCAAGATGTTTTCTTCCTACTATGGTAGAGTACATTCAGTACTAATCTTTATAGAGTTTGACCAACAGAATATTAGCAGGTATAATAAAAGCTGAAGCTTTAGCTATCCTGGCTCAGTTTTTTTGTGCCTAACGTGCGCTGAGATGACCTGCCATGGGAAGATCATGCCATATATAACTGCTGCCCTTTCTGCTAAGATTGAAAGTGTACTCCAGCTACTGTCTCTCTTAATTTATTCCAGGATAGTCAGTGCTCCTCACCAGAGTCCCAGTAATTGTCTCAACAAGTTATGCTTAAGGATAGATTACGTTGCAGTATTATGGCAAAATTTTGCACAAGAATTCCTCAATGCTATAACCATCAACTTTTTTATATCTATTTATATGGGCAGTAGCCCAATTACAGTTATCCATTGGTATCCATAGGGCATTAGTTCCAGGACCTCCATGGATACCAAAATTTGTGGATGCTCAAGTCCGCATTATAAAATGATGTAGTATTTGCACATAACGTATGCACATCCTCCTGTATACTTAAAATCACTTCCAGATTACTTACAATAGTTAACACAATGTAAATTCTATGTAAATAGTTGTTATACTATATTGCTTATGGAATAATATAAGAAAAGAAGTCTGTACGTATTCAGTACAGACATTATTTTTCTGAATATTTTGAGTCCACGGTTGACTGAATCTGAATGCAAAATGCACAGATTCGCAGGGCCAACCACACTTGGTTCTGCCAATGTCTTTTGTATCTCCTGCCTTTTCTTTGAAAGGGAGTTCAAATCTCATTATGCCACAGAAAATTGCCCCAAACACGACTTTGTTCCCCTTTTACTTTAATTGTTTTATTCCAGAAAGCGTATCTCCTTAAATTCATTATTTCTTTCCTGTAATATGGACATTAAAAAGGCATAGCCACTCTAAAATTCGGTATAACACTGATGTCCTCCATTATCAACATATGGAGGATTCATTCTGAGACTGGACAGTAATGGGCAGAGCTGTCTGTGGTCACTGTCTACTATTCTATGAGAGTGCTATTGGAACTGACTTGTCTACCGCAGTACAAAATGACAAAAAAAAAATCAGATCTAAGAGTATAAATCTTTGCTCAAGTTCACAGTTTGCTAGCATCTCTAGGCTTATGGCTGAGATGGAGGCAACTGGAGTTAAGACCTTACTTAGCCTCTATTATGATATTTATAATAGACATCATTTAGCTTTCATAGACACAAAACTGGAGCATTGAAGGCTACAGACACGATGTACTGATGTACTGGCTATAAAGTTTACAATATTTTTACTGCATGTGAAGATGTAAGATACTATTTACATTTTGATGGGAAACCTGGGAGCTCCAAAGAAAGAATTGAGCCACATTCTAAGTATCCTGAGTTTAGGATCCATAGTTTTATATTTTATCTAAAATTTAATCTGGCTTCCAAGAAGCCTTAACTGACATCACACAATACATGTGTTTTATCTGATTTCTACCAATTGCTAGCCTTGCTATTCAATCAGGCAGAAGTCTGATCACACTTAATGATCGAATATCTTATACCTATTGAAATAAAATAGTCATTACAAATCCAGCCAATGCTTTGCTTCTAGGAACTGGATTTTCTTTCATGCTCCCTATGAATGGACAACCGTCCATGCTTTCTTTTTCACAAAAAGTTTGTACAGCCATGCTACATTGTAAACAGATATCAATAATTAAGTTCTATGCACCCTGATTTTCTGCCATTTTCTGTAGTATAGACTGGGTACTTGGACTTGACAAACTTCTAGAACCAAGAGACCTGGGAATGTTCCCTCTTGGGAACTCCCATTCTTCAGCGTGTTAATTGTGTAGTTTCTTTAATCAGGTTTTAACTTAGTCTTAAGTTTAATCAATTTCACAACTTTTTATTTCTCTTAAGGGAGACACCGCTTATTCATATTAGGACATCTGAATAAAAACATTCATGGATTTAAAATTGTACACATTGTCTTTACAAATGATTGTATATTGTCATGCCTACTTTCCTGGAACCCCTACACTTAAATGAGTCCTTATACCTTCATTGTTCTCCCTAAAAAAAAAGTTTTGGGATCTTTCTGTTCTATATGTCTGTTCACCATTCAGAACGTTGGACATGTATCTATCATTAATTTCTCTCCTTGTACAATACTATACACCTGTCATTCTAACATATTTCTTCCAATTTCATCTAGAGAAGTAATCTGTGTTAGGAGATATAAATTCCATCAGTTCTGGATCTGGCAGAAACATCAGTTATGCAAATAGATGGTTCTTGCCTTCTCCATTTTTAGTAGTGTAATTCCATCTAGAAGAGTGTTTTTTAACCTTTTTATTCCAAGAACTTGTTTGGCAGTCTGGTGAAGCTGATCCCTTCTCAAAACAATGTTTTAAACAAAAAAGCTTAAGAATACAAAATATATTGTATTGGAATAGATACCGAAATATTAGAAATTGTGATATAGTAATACCTGTGTCTTTATTAAATGATTATGTATCATACCTTGCTCTCTGTCTAAAAACTGCCATACTTTTTAGAATGATAAACATAAAGGATAGTTCAAAATATTTACAGTTGTAAATATGATACAAAATACCTGTAAATTCTGTTAGTGACAAGCCATGATATTGCTAATATTTGTTGCCTATGCTTATGATTGAAAGCAACAGTACATTTCAATTAGACCTTAGTGAGAATGAAAATATAACATATTCTCATTCAAGTTTATGAATCCCTAAACTCTATTCAAGTGTCCCTTTGTGCTCATGTACTCCTGGTTAAGAAAATATGATCCACAAAGGCAAAAGTACCTAAGGTTCAGGAAAGACGTAATGTGGAATTACAGGCTTACCTGGGATTGAAAGATTTCCCATATATAACATTTTCAGTGCTGAAACAGAGACAGTCACAGGCAAACTTGAATGGTTGGTCTCTCTAGGGAGCTCCCACCACTGAAAGACACCTTGTGAAAGTCACTTTTTTTTTTTTTTTTTTGGAAAATCAAGAAATCCAAGGGAGAAGAGGGTGGAAATGAATGCTGAGTACAAAAACTATATTTTACATCATTCATACTCAACATTCACACAATCACCTTCTCATGATACACTTTTGAAATAACTACACTAAAAAGAAATAATTCCTAAATCTTACCAATTAACCGTACTGCAGACAGTTCTATATTAATTTCTAATTGCTGCTATAAAATGACTGTAAATTTATCTATTTAAAATCACAAATATATTCTCTTAAGTTCTGACAGGAAGGGTCTAAAATGGGTCATCAGGGCTGCATTTCTTCTGGATACTCTAGGGAGAACCTTTATGTGCCTTTCCAGCTGCTAGATACTGCCTACATCCTGTGGCTCAAGGACCCTTCCTCCATCTTCAAAGTCGGCAGCATAGCATTATCTGTCTTGTCTGACTTCCTGGGTTTTTCTTGTAAGTGCTACTGTGATTATATTGAGCCTACCTAGATAATACAGGATAATCTTCTTATCATAGGGTTCTTAATCACATCTGCAAAGTTTCTTTGAATGTAAGGTCACATATTCACAGGCTTCTGGAATTAGGATATGGGCAGTTTGGGGAGAATTATTCAGCCTACCTCAAAACCCAAGTCTAGAATTCCAGGGTCATAGATGTATTAATCCTGCGTAACAAAGCCAATATATTAATACACGATCAAAGACACAACTTTATGAAAGCAGAGCCAGGGGCTATCACATTGGCTAACTGAGAGATTTGCTCCATTATTACTCCTGGCCTCTCTGTCAATTTGAGTATCTCCTTCTGATTTATTCTCAAGCTTAGATTTCAGTTTTAATCAGTGTCTAATCTGATGTTAAACTTGTCTTCTGAGTCCTTCATATCTGCTATTGTCTGAATATTTGTGTCCCTCTCCTCACAAATTTATATGTTGAAATCTAATCACCAACATGATAGCATTAGGAGGTAGAGTCTTTGGGAGATGATTAGGTAATGAGGTAGAGCTCTCATAAATGATTATTGCTCTTTTAAAAGAAGCCCCAGAGAGGTGCCTTCTCCTCTTGCATCATGTGAAGACTCAGCTAGAAGCTCGATCTGTGAACCAGTAAGCAGGTCCTTACAAGACAAGAATTTGCCTTGATCTTAACCTTTCCTGACTCTAGAACTGTGAGAAGTAAACTTCTTCCTTTTTAAAATAAGCTATAATAGTATAACTATAATAATACTATAAATCAGATGTATAGTGTTTTGTTATAACAGGCCAAACATGTAGTATATTTAGCTTTAAATATTTTCTTGTGATTCTTGCTTATAGCCTGTGATTCTTGCTTATAGCCATTATATTTTCTTTATGTTTTAAACATATCTTGAAAGTGTACCAAACGAATATTCAAAATATTGTACTGGTTTTTCTGAATTTTAACACTAAACATAACTTTATGAAAATTATATATATATTTTTATTTATTTTTGAGACAGCGTCTCACTCTGTTGCCCAGGCAGGAGTGTAGTAGCGCAGTCACAGCTCGCTGCAACCTCTCAGGCTCAAGCCATCTTCTCACCTCAGCCTCCTGGGTAGCTGGGACTACAGTTGCACTGCCACATCTGGCTAATTTTTGTGTGTGTATATTTTTTGTAGAGATGGAGTTTCACCATGTTACCCAAGCTGGTCCCAAATTCCCAGGCTTGAGTGATCTGCCTTCCTCAGCCTCCCAAAATGTCTGGATTGCCAGCATGAGCCAGCATGCCTAGTCGAAAATTGTATTTTCTAGGCTCCCTGTGATAGTCACAGAGTTTCTTCAAGAGCTAAGTGTTTGGGGCATCTCATTAAAGTATTTGTTCTAGAAGCTAACCATTGAGGTCAAAGAGACTAAAGTATTTAGTGAAGTAAATATTCCAAAATATGTGATGCTTTATTGTTTAAAATACGTGAAAAACATATTATGAATGCATTATAACTTTTTCCAGCTATTGTTATATGAGGAAAAATCTACAATACTAACATTTCCTGCAAACCAAAATTAAATGATGATGTTTATTTACCATATCATACATTCTTTATCATAGAAACTTTAAGTCAATCCACTTAGACTAAGTGTGATTGAAATCACTTAGGCCCTGCACCGGTGGCTCGCGCCTGTAATCGCAGCACTTTGGGAGGCCGAGGCAGGCAGATTACGAGGTCAGGAGTTCAAGAGCAGCCTGACCAACATGGTGAAACCTCGTCTCTACTAAAAATACAAAAATTAGCCAGGAATGGTGGCATGTGCCTGTAATCCCAGCTACTCAGGAGGCAAGGTAGGAGAATTCCTTGAACCCGGGAGGCAGAGGTTGCAGTGAGCCGAGAGCCTGGGCAACAGAGCAAGACTCCATGTAAAAAAAAAAAATCACTTACAGTATTATTTCTGGTATTTAAAGTTTTAAGTTAATGTTTCTAATGGACTGTATTTTTCTTAGCTTTCAAAATGATATTTCTAAGAGAACTTAAAAAGTTAGCTAAGACATCCTCCTTGTATGCATGCGTTTTGATTTAGACCCAGGCTCTTAAGAATTACACATAGAACCGTTTAGAATTGAATCCTCGCGTATTGCTATGGATTAATCTCTTGATACCCCTTTTCAAACTATTGTACTTCAGCCCTATCGAGACTACTGCTGTGCCTAGCACCTCATGCTGTTTGCTGCCTCCTGTCAAATAACTGATTCTTGAAAGTACCATAAAGACAACTTGATGATAAACAAAAACACCAAAGCTGTTTTTGTTCCTACCATAGTAAGGGAGATTAACTTGACAGATTCTTAGCAGTGTCTCATAGGAAAAGAACAGTCTGGATATATAAGTCTTTGCAGTATGACTTAAGGGAAGTCTTTCAATGTGAGGGCTTGACTAGAAGTAGGTAACTATTATGACATAATAGATTAGGACTGGTGGACAAGGATGTAGGCAAGACAAGAATTGTGAGGAGGTTTGGAAGCATCATGGAGTTAAACAATCATTTGATTCTATCCATTGAAAAGTCGGAAGTCTGACATCAATTTAAATGTGTGTGTGTGTGTGTGTGTTTTCTAACAAGTTCCTGAAACAGAATAAGGATACTGAAGTTTATATTTTCCTACGAAATGTTTCTAGGTATATTATATTAAATTTATCTTGATGAAGGCCTTGGATTAGTAAAGTCATATTAATGAAGACAGATAAAGAAAGTCAGGTCAATATAGTTAGTAAGCTGTGTGGCTATACTATAGTTGGCTTCTGTTTGTCAATCCTTACCTTTGCACATATCTATCTTTTTTTTCTTTTTTTTTTTAAGAATGGTCTCTTTCTCCTTGTAATATTGGAAACTTCTGCTAATTTTTCTACAATGCTTTTCTTGCAGACATCCCTCATGATTCATTGGTTATACTCTTGTTTATATTATTATTATTTTCTTTATTACTAATCTTATGAATCAGTTATGAGATTGTATTGTATTTTTTCTTCTTAACTTAAACGGTTACCATTTTATAGTCAAACCGCCTGTAAATTTTCTTCTATTCAGCATTATCACACTAACTTAACTTTTCTTCTTTATCGTATACTAATTCCCACCTGTGGTCTTCCCCAGACCCTTACTCCCAGTCATTCCCACTCACAGGATTTGGAAGAAATGCTCTAGCACAAGACTTTTGTGTATTCGCCTGCTTAAGGGGTCTGTGGGAAGGGGATTGTTGCAGAATGAGTACGTACAAGCAGATTTCTCTTTTGTGGGAAAGGAGAGGAAACAAACCTGATAATTCTTTCTTTCTAATTGCACTTAAATCTGTGTGTTAAAATTACTGACTTGCAAGTCTGTCTCTGCTAATAATCAATGAAAACCTTGACAGAAGGGAACAGATAATATTCATTATTGATATTATAAACAAATGCCATTGTATGGTTTTAATGTTTACATAAATGCTATAAGATTTTGAAAATCGCCTTTTTTCACTTTTTGTGAAAATTTTCCTAGTAAACAAAGTATTTTGTTGCTTTCTGTTTCCTTTTTTGAAACTTAAAAATGCTTAAGTTCTCATCCCTTCACATGTCTCTCTAAGCATACAAACCTCCATTTTCAGTTTTTAATGAACATTGCCAAATTGTTCTCCAAGGTGGTTGTGTTAATTTTCATTCCCTGGAGCTATACACTGGTTGATGAAAGTTTTAGAATTTTTTCATTTTTGTCAACCTAAACTGTGTAAAATGGTTCATTTTTTAATTATGCCTCTTGCTGATTGATTGAAAGTCCTCTCAATATGTATTTTGTCTTTTAATTTTGTTTATAGTGCTATTAATTATAGTTATTTCGTTAGTATCATCAAATTCATCCATATTTTCATTTGAGATTTTTATGAATTTAATTAATCCAACTATTTTATGTGTAATGAGAAAGAGTGTATAAAGTGAGATAATGAATTAATTTTGTTTTCCACTTGAAACCAATTGCTGATGCTTTCTCCACTAAATTCTAGCACCACATTGATCATACACCAGAGCCCAACGTGTGGCTATGTCAATTCCAAGTTATTTATTCCAATATTATCTCTGTGCATGGAGATCAAAATATTTAAATTCTTGTAGCTTTATAATAAGATTTATTTTTAGTAGAAACCCCCCAATTCCTGCCCTTTTTTTCCTGTTTAATGCTGGCTCATGTACATTTTAACTTTATACTGCTATATAGGTTTTTGAGTTATCTTTGATTAATACCATAGAACATCCTTTAACAATTTTAACTGGAATATATTTATGAGTAAATTTGGAAAGAATGGATATCTTTCCATTCATAAATATTGTATACATATTATATATGTTGATGTATATTCTGGTAATATTTGTAAAGCTTATTCATAAAAGTGCATACTTTGAATATATATTTCTTAATATATTTTATCATTATCAATAATATATATTTGCTAAAGTTAGTAATGCTATTGATTTTTGCAAGGGGGTTGTGTATTTAGTAGCAGAATATTTTTCAATGCCATGAAATTATGCATTTTTGGGGCAAGGCTGAGATTTTCTATTAAGATACCTTTATCACCAACAATAAAGAAAATGTCCCTGCCTTCATATAGGCATGGCAATCTCTTTCTTCTTGCCTTATTAAATTAGTTAGGTCCTCCTATAATGCATTTAATAAGTATGCTTTGAGAAACCGTATACTTTTTCCAAATTTTATAGAAATACTTCCTAAATTTTGCTTTTGAATATTAATTTTCTTTAGAGTTTTGATGACATCATTTGTCTTGTTTGAAGTTCATTTTTCTTTGGTCCTATATTCCAAGTTGGATTATATTAAAAGTAGTATAAATTATAAGTAGGAAGCAATATAACAAAGTTGTTAACCATGCAAATTATGGAACCATATTGCCAGAGTTCAACTCTTGTCCCTACTAGACTTGTAACTGTTGGCATGTTACTAACTGCTCTGTATCTCAATTACCTCATCTGTACAATGGAAATAATTATAATACCCACCTCACAGATCAGTAAATTTGTAAATGGTTTTTGAAATGATGAGAACTCTACTCGGCACTAGGTACTAAATGTCAGTAAAATAGAAAATGGTACATTTTCACTCTATTTGTGGAGATCATATTTTCTTGCTTGTCTAATAATATGTGGAATGATGCTACTAATTTTTCAATGTAAAAACTTTCTTATGCTTTAGAAAATAAACTCTATATGCAAACTTTCATTATCCATTTTTCTTAATATGATAAAATTACCCTTTGTATATCTAATATTCATTTGAATTTTCCAAAAATTATTAAACCATTTTTATGTAAACATTGCTCCTTCCATGCCAATATTTTCTTCTGCGTTAAGTTCTTCTTGGGAAAGTATGTATGTCAACAGTTCTTTCAAAGATTATAATCATAAGCTCTCTCAATGTTTCTTTCACAGTAGTCTAACTGAATAGAATTTTGGATTAACTACCACCCACTTTATATTTTGAAGAGATTGATTGTCTTCAGACACCTTTTGTTATTGATGAGGAGACTAGTCTCAGTTGGGTCCTTCCCTTTTATCCTTTAGTATTTTTCTTTCTTTCATTTATAATTTAACTTTAATATAACTCAGTGAAGATTGATGTTGTTGGTTTATCCTTCATGGAACTAATCTCCTTTAATCTGAACTCTCATGTTCTTCCTCAATCCTAACACTTACTGACATTATTTTTCTCCAATACTCTCCTGTTGGAATTCTTAGTGGATATACTCTGGTAGTTCTTATATCTTCATTTCTTTTATGTTGTCTGTGTCTTTTCCATGCCTTTTTCTACATGTACTGCGTTCTAATTGCTTTCTTTAGACTTATATTTATATTCATCTTTCAGTTATTTCTACAGCTGTATCTAATACTTTTCCAAATATTTAATAGAAGTGTGGCTATATGTGTTTTACTTTCATTAGTTATATTTTAATATAAGTCACTTGACTTTTTTTAAGAATATGTGAGATGTTCTTATTTTTCTTGATTTTTATCTCTTTATTGTGTTGGACATTTTAAACGTGACTTTTAAACATATTAAATTTAATCTGTATTTTTTTGATGCTTACTCATTCTGAAAACTTAGTCTTTATATAAGGGCTGTAGTGTCCAGTTCTCCCTTCATATGAGTGTGTGTATTTATGTGTGTGTCTGAGTGCATGGTGACTGCACTTCATGAAGCTTGTTTTCTTAAATAAATTATTATTCAAAGGTTAAGCCCTGCTCAGTGGGGTTGTATTATTTAGTAATATGGCATGTGTTGGGTTGTGGGACTATTTCTTTAAAGCAGATTAGTGTTTCTCACTTCCGAGACCATAAGAGTTTTCCTAGTTCTGAACTTATTTTGAAGTTAATTTCTGAATCTGTGTTCCTATGAACCACATTATACTAATTATATTCTTATACCCAAGTATGGTGTATTACTCATTCCTAAGTCCTCATGGGAGGCTCTGGTTCTAGTCAAGATTCCACTTGGGCCACAGACTTCCTTTACACTTTCTTTATTTGACACTTAACAGATATTTTCACTTATGGGTCAGTCCTTCAAGACTCTCAACTCTTTACAGTTATTTCAGTTGTTGCTTTTATTTACAGGTATTAGAATCCAAACCCCCCACTCAATACTTCTGATGTACAAGTTCTGACAGTGTGATGTGATGTGGGGATTTCTGGGGGACGTTAGACCCTTGTAAAATATCCGTGAGATCGAAACTATATTCATTCATTCTCTTGTGAGTTTCTAAAAAATTTTTCTTCATGACATGTGATATCAAAACAGATTTAATACCAAAAAAGATATGGGACTCTGGCTATCATCTATTAATCTAGAAATGAAATAAATTTGAAAATTCTCTGAAGCAATATAACTCGTCTAATCATACTATTATTTTGTGAAATATTGTTACTATTCATAAAAATTTATGTCAGCATAGTACACACTTATTACTACTATTTAAGTGATTTCAGAAGTAATTTTTAAACTCTCTATCTTAATTTCTAATAGAGTAAATATCAATCTATCATTTTAAGGTAATAGTAACAAAACTGCCCTTTTGGATCTCTATCAATATTTAGTGTGTAAGTGTTTCCTAAGACCAAAGAATAGGATAGCCACTTCTCTGGAGCATCAAACCTCAAACCATAGTTATTATGAATTATATCTTGTTTAAATTTTGGTTTTTAGTTCCTTCAAAATTCTGATTTTGAGTTTCCTCTTTTATGTCTTTCATTGAGGATTTTTCTTCCTTGACTTTGAGCTCTAGAATGTATTGATCGTTTTTCTTCTAATAACTTTTATGTGAGAAATTGGAAAGGGAAATTCACTTATCAGTTTAGTTGGGCAAATTAGTTGATAGTGGCCACAGTAATTAATCTTAATTTCCACCATCCAATCCAGTGACATTTTTGTTTTCCTCAATTTTGACATTTTTCTGTAGCAATGCCATGTGGGTAACTATAAACAAATACTAAAGTAAATGGAATTACAGTTATAAAGGTGCTTTCATTACTAATTTTTTTCACAATATCAAGAAAAGACTTTACTCAAAAGTTTTATAACTATTTATTCACATGAATATAATAATTACATTTTAGGACTGCGTCAAAAAGACCAAATTTGGTTTCAGAGACAAAAGAAATTAAACACATAGACACTACAAGGACTATTTTCTCATTCCTTTTGAGAAACAGGAATTATTACTGTGTTTGATAATGCATAAAGCTGAAATAATTGGTATGTGTGTGAGTTCCACTTACATGGCTCTCTGGCAGGGTAGAAGAACCTCATCCACTTAGCCATTTGCTTGACACTTATGACCCTGCCACATTCTCCACTGTTTGGAATATCAAAAGTGATATACAAATGATAAACCGGAGACAGAATGGCTTCTCAAAGCTCTACTTCTGTTTCCAGTGCCCTCTAGGTGATGGCGATGGTCAGTACTTCTCGTGGAGTGAGAAACTGGGACTAGAGTGACAAACATCCGTGTCTGACAGGGTGTGTCGCAGTTTTAGAATTGACAGGTGTAAGCCTTGGAAAACTCCACAGTCAAGAGAAACCAAAATAATTGGTCAATGAGATTATAATCATCAGGGACTACAATAAATGACAATAATCACACTATTAAGCTAGTAATAATATTCAGGACTAATGTCAGGATGTTGACCCTGAATTCATTCGAGCCCTGTATGGCAGGTAGAATTCTTAGATGTCCCTCAGAATTTCTGCCCCCCAGAATACTAACCAATGTAATTCCTTCTGTGTGAGTATGGGTGGGCTCTGTGAATATAATGGAATATCACTCCCAATTTTATGTTACCATATATGACAATATTTTTGAAATATGCAGTTAAGGTCTCTAATCGCAGACTTTGAGTCTAACTTAATGTAGTGAACCCCTAATAGAGAGATTAAGCAACCTCAAATACGCTGCTGCTGGCCTTAAAGTCAACAGTCATGTTGAGAACTTCCCATGAGGGCCATGTGGTAAGGAGCTGCAGGTGGCCTCTAAGAGTAGAGAGTCTTCCCTGGTCAACAGCCAAGAAAAAAATCTGGGCTTCAGCCATACAGCAAGGAAATAAATTCTGCCAACAATTTGTGAGCCTGGAAGAGGATCGCAAAACTGAGGTGAAGATTGCAGCCACAGCTGCAGCTCTTGATATTAGTATCTGGTTAGAAAACCCAGTTAACCTGTACCTAAACTCCTGACCCATGGAAACTCTGAGATACTAAATTTGGTTTGTTTTCAGTTGTTGAATGTGTGGTGTTTTGTTATGTAGGATTAGAAAAAGTATGCATTTTGGTTATATAATTTTTGAAGCATCTGCGCTGCTTGTTATGTACCCTGCCTTTGTCAATAATTGCGTTACTGGTACTAGGAGTTGTTTACTTGTGTCTTCTTAAGTACCTGCTGTTGAAAGTTAGCAGAAATTGCAAGCTAATTTTTGGAAAGGTGTGGTAAATTAGAGAAGTTACAATACGTATTTAACATCTGAAGTAGAAAGAGAAAAGATAAACTGAAATTGGCCATTAGAACCCAAAAATATGTTAAGAATTATTATCGGCCAGGCACAGTGGCTCACGCCTGTAATCCCAGCACTTTGGGAGGCCGAGACGGGTGGATCATGAAGTCAGGAGTTCGAGACCAGCCTGACCAACATGGTGAAACCCGGACTCTACTAAAATTACAAAAAGTAGCCGGGTGTGGTGGCATGCACCTGTAATCCCAACTACTCAGGAAGCTGAGGCAGGATAATCACTTGACCAGGGAGGAGGAGGTTGCAGTGAGCCAAGATTGCACCACTGCACTCCAGCCTGGGTGACAGAGCGAGACTCTGTCTCAAAAGAAAAGCAAACAAAACACACACACACACACACACACGCACACACACGCACACACACACGAGAATTATTATCAAAATCTTCCAGTCAGTCTTCTAATTAAAAAAAAAGAAAAAATTGTGGGAGCTATTTGTGGGAAAGACGAAAATGACAGTCACTAGCCTTCATGTCTCATCCAGGAGAAAATAATATGAATTACAAAAATAAGGCACTTTACAATAAGAAATTTAAAACTTGAAAGATGTTTCAAACCTTAGAGAATGAGATTGATTTTAAGCACACTTTGAAAGAGAGGTTTAACTTATTTATTGAGGAATAGACAAAGCATGGGTATATATTAGCATCATCTAATAGATAGATGATGGCTCATGGAGTAGTTGTCAGTGGCTGTGGTCTCAGGAAGGGACATTTGAAGCTATAAAAAAAAAGGCTTGTACAAAGCAGTAGTTTTGAATAATTATGACCAGAGCATCAAATTTTTTGTTTTTCACAGACTATATATGTATTTTTTTTTCATGGACCTCTCACTTCATTCCATTTTCTGCCATATATTTTTCAATATTATGTGCTTTAATATTTACTTATTTCTTTTTTAAATTCATCCAGTGACACATAGAACTCGTTCTATGAATTACTATGTGACCTTATTAAGCCACAATTTTTTGTCTGTAAAAACTAGCAATAGTGCTTAGATTTTTAAGTAAGAATTAAAGGAAAAATAAATGCATGTTACAAAAGGAACAGAATTAACAATGACTGGTATACATACTACATTAGAGAAAAATGGCACAGATAATCCATAAAATAAGCAGTTGGCACCTAAATAAACCAGAAGTTACTGTATTATTTCATCAGATCCTGTTGTAATAATAATAGTGCATCTTATATAAGTGAGGTAGTGTTTTTATTCAATTATTATACTGTCCAAGGTAAATATAAATCAAAATAGTAGAAGACACAATGAAAACTTTCTTTAGATATCAGGTGTATCTTCTGAAACTTTTTATTTATTTAGTTGTTTTGTGTCCCACCATAAGAAGCTTAAATCCTTTATCAATTTAGAAAAAGGAAACAGTTTCATATCTCTGACTACTTCAACTGAAACTGTAATCTGTATCATCTCATGGGTAAAATGCGAATGAGTGGTCTCAGAATCAGTCAGCATTCAGCACTAGAAAAATAAGCTTTTCTAAGAAAGAATGAGCTTAGCTTTTGTGAAGAAATATAATTGCTTTGAAATAATGCCGCCACATATAAAGTTGGGTAACTTTTGGTATAATAACTATCCAGAAATCACCTGGGTTTCAAGATGCTTAAAAATGCTCTTGTAAGAAAAAGCAATGATAAAACTTGCAGGTCATTTAAGATGAAAATCAAGGTTTTACGTGTTGAGTGAGTGTTAAAATAACAGTGGAGGAATTAAACTGGGGCAAGGGACTCTGAATGAATTACTATGTGACCTTATTAAGCCACAAGTTTTCATCTGCAAAATTTAGTAATGCTACTTGGATTTTTAAGTAAGATTAAAATGAAAAATAAATGTATGTTACATTTTATGTCCTTTGTGAATAATCATTTTCATTATGAAATGTAATTTAGAAATCATTTTATCTAAACTAAATTACAATAATAAGCACCATGAAAATTCAGGTAGGCATATTAGCTGTAGAATCCTTAAAAGTGGATGTTTGAATATTGATTCAATAACCATATTAACAAAGGATGATATACCAGAGGGTAAAATTTTAAAGAATTTTAAATTTGTAGGTAATTAATGGAGAATATTTCATTCAAAATACACAGAAATCTGTGATGACTCTTTGAGCATACAAAAGCTAAAAACAATTTCTAAAGCATGTTAAAATCTGAAAAAAAGTTAACACTTCAATGATTACAGTTAAAAGGTGAATAAAATTCCAAATTGAAATTTTTTTACCCTCAAACTTTTTAAAATATTGTTTTTAAAAATTGCAGATAGTGTTGCTTTTGAGAATTGGAACCACCTTGGTGGTGTCCAGAAATGTGCATAAGGCATATTATCATTCTTTGTAATATGGCTAGAAATTCATACTTGAGGAAGAGAGGTGAAAGGATCCCTCTTAAGAAATTAAAAGGAGACCAAAGATATTAGACTACATTTCGAATAGTGTAGTAGTCCAGAACAACAATAGCAAAAACAAGAAAACGTAATGTTAATAATTCTGAAGCTAAGGAAGTCATGAAACTCACATAGGAGGAAGCTGACTTCCTGTTCTCCAAAAAATGCTTAAATAAGCACTTGAAATGCTCTCCTCCTGCTTGAAACTCTGAAGATACTTATTGCTTATATATTGCCACATAGGTAATGCTACCTCCACTCTAATTCAGAATAAGCCAAAATTTTACATCAAAACAAATTTATCAGTATATTTATTAAATTCCCCAACTGGGATATATTGTTTTATTTTGAACATAAATAAAATGCAACCCTAATTTATTTAATAATTATGTAGCTAGAATTTATTGAAATAATATCTATAAAAGTTTTTTAAGTTTTCTGTAGCATCATTTCAATTTGAATTTTGAATATCTTACTCATATGATGAATTAATAAAGAGTTTATTTTCTATTGTAATGAGGAGAACTGACATTAGAGCCAACATGCAATTAATAGCAGATTTACTTGAAAATAATACATATTTTGTAGTAGATTCTCTTACTTGGGCTTAATGCTTCTCTATCTTGCGAAAAAGTTAAGCAGAAGTAGCACTGGGTCCAATGACTGAATCTTCCAAGTCTTATTTGGCACTCGAAGATAGTTCTCAAAGCACAGTATTAACTATAGTATTTTGTTTTCTATACATAATTATAAGGATAGAAAAAAAAGGCTTAAGTGCTTAAGATTATTATTTATTTTTAAAAATCCTAATTTCTCAAGTATTTTAAAAGATGTATTTCCAAATTAGGCTATGCCATTTGACATACTGTTAAAAGAAAAAATGTAAGAGGTAGTTGCTGATGCTCACTTTAAAAACCTATAGTTTGAAGCAGCGTTGTTTAAATACACAAGATAATTCCATCCTGGCTAGTATAATTATGATATCTGGTAATGCAGGTTATATATATTTGATATTTTTAATATTGAAATGAAACAACATACTAAGAATTTATTCTTATATTCCTCATGCTTCTAGCAAAATTTCCTTGACAAAAAGAAAACAGAATAATTGAAAAGGATGTGGAAAAACAATATTGTTAACAAATTAGTTGCTCTTAAATAAAACTTGTTGAAATTTTATCCTTTTTAGCTTTTATTAATTTTTGTTTGTTTGTTTGTTTTTGACAGAGTCTCGCTCTGCTATTGCTGAGGCTGGAGTGCAGTGGCATGATCTTGGCTCACTGCAACCTCCGCCTCCCGGGTTCAAGTGATTCTCCTGCCTCAGCCTCCTGAATAGCTGGGATTGCAGGTGCGCGCCACCACACCCAGCTAATTTTTGTATTTTTAGTTGAGACGGGGCCTCACCATGTTGGTCAGGCTGGTCTCCAACTCCTGACCTCATGAACCGCCTACCTCAGCCTCCCAAAGTGCTGGGATTACAGGTGTGAGCCACCGCGCTCAGCCAGCTTTTATTAATTCTTATACACAGCTGTAGCAAATGATCTGAACAAGCCACATAGTAAAATTCTAATTTTCATTTATAGAATAGCTAACTTAAAACAATTATAAAAAGATAATTCATTAGACGCAATATCCAACTTCCAGCAAAGTTATCACTCAAAATCTATTATATTGTCATTTTTTGCTAGTCTGTAAACTCTTGCTTCAGCCTATGAAGAAAAAAAAAGCACAATGTCATACTATTTATTCCATCCCAGCACATTGTGTGATAGACTGAAACATTCAGTAAAAATCCAATAAATTCCCTATTTCTTTTTCCTTGTCTTCTCACAACAAAAAGGAAAAAAAAAACATCAGAATATACTGTTCCCTAATTATCCAGATTATATTTAATACCTAAAAAATGAACAAAATAAAGGTTGGAGAATGACAACTGAGGTAAATTAGAATATGTCTTTGCAACCTTTGTAACCTTGGGAGAGATAAAGGATAGCTTTATTATGATTAGCGTAAATTATCTCAGGCTACATAACAATATGTATTAGGAAAAGTATTCACCACTTTGTTGTGTTTAATTAATTTTGTAAAATTATCTAAAGCTTATATTTCCTCATTATCCAAATTACTTTGTGTCTCCAAAGCCAGAGCATAATTATTAGAAAGTTCTGTTTAACTGAAATTAAGAAGTCTCATGTATCCAAACATATATTCAGTAAACGTATCAAATATCTACTCTATATGGGCACTGTGCTGGGAAATAAAAGTATAGAAATGAAAGTGCATTTTTTACCCTCAAAAATCTCTCAATTTAAGCTATGAAACGCCAACTTTTGAGAAGAATGGATTTTGTTTTTTAAATGTGTATAAGGAGTCACATGTGTGAGGGCAATATGCTTTATGAGCACCAAGAAACACCATTCATTGGTTTCTTGAACACATCTTATTCTCACACTAAATAGAGATTTGAACCAAGAGAAATAGGTAAAATAGGATCATGCAGGTAACAGTGTCCCAGTGTTATCTTGAGGAATCTGCCTCCTGAGACAGGCCACTAGTACTAAATGCCAAAATACAATGAATTTTGTAAGAGTTCAAACTTTGTCTCTGTGTCTTCACCCATATGCATAATTTTCATAGCCTTGACTCTGATCCTGAATGAAGTCTTCAAAACTACTATATAAAATGTTCATAGTAACTATTCAGTTTATAAATTTTATGTTACCAAGCACTAAAATGCGAGACTGATGATAAACAAGTTTCAAATTGTAATTACTTATTGATACATGTTATAAATTAATATTGTTAAAATAAGACAATTAAAATTGTGACATATGCTATAAACAATGAATATATCCATCTACACTTACATTTCTTAGCTAGCACTGAATCATTATGCAAATAAAATATTGTAATATTTATATCTAATAATAGGAATATAAAAAAGAGTTCAAAGGTTAAGAATACACAAAGTCAACCAAGTGAACAGACAACCCACAGAATAGAGAAAACATTGCAGACTAACCATCTGACAAATAATTAATAACCAGGATATAAAAGCAGCTCAAACAGCTCTAAAGGAAAAAAAAATCAATAATCTGATTAGAAAATGGACAAAATACTTGAATAGATATTTCTCAAGGAAAGACATGTAAATGTCAAACAGGCATATGAAAAAGTGCTCAACATCGTCGGTCATCTTAGAAATGCAAATCAAAACTACAATAAGATAACATTTCACCCCAGTTAAAATGGCTTATCTCCAAAAGATAGTTGATAAATGCTGGCAAGTATGTAGAGAAAAGGGAACCCTTGTACACTGTTGGTGGGAGTGTAAAATAGTACAATCACTATGAAGAAGAGTTTGGAGGTTCCTCAAAACAGTAAAATTAGAGCTACCATATGCTCCAGCAATCCCACTGCTAGGTATATACCCCCCAAAAGAAAATCAGTGTATCTAAAATAGATGTGCACTCTCATGTTTTTGCAGCACTGTTCACAATAGCCAAGATGTGGAAGCAACCTAAGTGTCCATCAACAGATGAATGGATAAAGAAAATGTGGTACTTATACACAGTGAAGTACTGTTCAGCCAAAATAATAATAACAATAATGTGATCCTGTCATTTGCAACAACATGAATGGAAATGGAGGTCATTATGCTAAGTGAAATGTGAAATAAACCAGGCACAGAGAGACAAACATCACATGGTCTCAATTATTTGAGAAATATAAAAATAAAAGCAATCAAACTCATGAAAATAGAGAGCAGAAGGATGGAGGTGGAGAGAGTTAATGGCTACAAAAACAATAATTAGAAAAAATAAATAAGACCTAGTATTTGCTAGCACGACAGGGTGACTATAGTCAAGAATTTAATTGTATATTTTAAAATAACTAAAAGAGTATAATTAGGTTGTTTGTGACACAAAGGATAAATACTTGAAGGAATGGACACTCTGTTTTTCATGATGTGATTATTATGTATTGCATGCCTATTTCAAAACATTTCATGTACCCCATAAATATATAAACTTACTATTTGCCCCCAAAATTAAAAATTAAAAAAAAAGTAAAATCTCATGCAGTGGTTCAATTTAAATACAATGGCACTATTAAAAGTCTTATTTACAGAGACCAAGGCAAGATGGCCAAATAGCAACAGCTCTGGTCTGCAGCTCCCAGTGAGACCAATGGAGAAGGCAGGTATTTTGTGCATTTCCAATTAAGGTACCTGGTTTATCTCATTAGGAGTGGTTAGATAATGCATGCAGCCCATGGAGGGCGAGCAGAAGCAGGGTGGGGTGTCCCCTCAGCGGGGGACTGCAAGCGTCCAGGGACCTCTCTCCCCCAGCCAAGGGAAGCTGTGAGGGACTGTGTTATCCAGCCGAGATACTACGCATTTCCCACAGTTTTTGCAACCTCAATACCGGGAAATTCCTTCGTGTGCTTATACCACCAAGGCCCTGGTTTTCAAGCACAAAACTGGGCGGCTGTTGGGCAGACACAGAGCTAGCTGCAGGAGTGTTTTGTTTTTTTTTTCCATACTGCAGTGGCACCTGGAACCCCAGTGAGACAGAACCATTCACTACCCTGGAAAGGGGGCTGAAGCCAAGGAGCCAAGTGGTCTAGTTCGGTGGATACCACCCCCACAGAGCTGAGCAAGCTAAGAACCACTGACTTGAACTTCTCACTGCCAGCACAGCATTCTGAAGTCAACCTGGGATGCTCGAGCTTGGTGGGGGGAGGGACATCCACCATTACCGAAGCTTAAGTAGGTGGTTTTCCCCTCACAGTATTAAAGAAGCTACTGGGAAATTCAGACAGGAAGGAACCCACCAAAGCACTGCAATGACTGTGGCCAAACTGCCTCTCTAGAGTCCCCCTCACTAAGCAGGGCATCTCTGAAAGAGAGGCAGCAGCCGCAGTCAGGGGCTTATAGATAAAACCATCTCCCTGGACAGAGCACCTAGGCGAAGGGGCAGCTGTAGGCGCAGCTTCAGCAAACTTAAATGTTCCTGCCTATTGGCTCTGAAGAGAGCAGCGGATGTCCCAACACAGCTCTCGAGCTCTGCTAAGGGACAGACTGCCTACTCAAGTGGGTCCCTAACCCCTGTGCCTCCTGACTAGGAGACACCTCCCAGCAGGTGTCGATAGACACCTCATACAGGAGAGCTCCAGCTGGCATCTGGCAGGTGTCCCTCTGTGATGAAACTTCCAGAGGAAGGAGCAGGCAGCAACTTTTGCTGTTCTGCAACCTCTGCTGGTAATAGCCAGGCAAACAGGGTCTGGAGTGGACCTCTAGCAAACTCTTGCAGACCTGCGGAAGAGGAGCCTGACTGTTAGAAGGAAAACTAACAAACAGAAAACAATAACATCAACATCAATAAAAAGGATGCCCACGCAAAAACCCTATCCAAAGGTCATCAGCATCAAAGATCAAAGGTAGAGAAATCCACAAAGATGAGGAAAAACAAGCGCAAAAATGCTGAAAATTCTGAAAACCAGAAGGCCTCTTCTCCTCCAAATGATTGCAACGCCTCTCTAGCAGGGCATAAAACTGGATGGAGAACAAGTTTGATGAATTGACAGAAGGAGGCTTCAGAAGGTGGATAATAACAAACTCCTCTGAGCTAAAGGAGCATATTCAAACCCAATGCAAGGAAACTAAGAGCCTTTATGATAAAAGGTTACAGGAACTGCTAACTAGAATAACCAGTTTAGAGAAGAAGAGAAATGACCTGATGGAGCTGCAAAACACAGCAGGAGAACTTTGTGACGCACACACAAGTATTAATAGCTAACCTGATCAAGCAGAGAAAGGATATCATACATTGAAGATCAACTTTATGAAACAAAGTGTGAAGACAAGATTAGAGAAAAAAGAATGAAAAGGAACAAACAAAGCCTTCAAGAAATATAGAACTATGTGAAAAGAACAAACCTATGATTGATTGGTGTACCGGAAAGTGATGGGGAGAATGGAACCAACTTGGAAAACACACTTCAGGATATTATCCAGAACTTCCACAACCTAGCAAGACAGGGCAACATTCAAATTCAGGAAATACAGAAAACATCACAAAAATACTCCTCGAGAAGAGGAAACCCAAGACACATAATCATCAGATTCACCAAGGTTGATACGATGGAAAAGATGTTATGGGCAGCCAGAGAGAAAGGTCAGGTTACCTACAAGGGAAAGCCCATCAGACTAACAGTGGATCTCTCTGTAGAAATGCTACAAGCCAGAGTGGGGGCCAGTATTCAACATTCTTAAAGAAAAGAATTTTCAACCCAAATTTCATATCCAGCCATACTAGGCTTCATAAGCGAAGGAGAAGTAAAATCCTCTACAGACAAGCAAATGCTAAGAGATTTTTGTCACCCCCAGGCCTGCCTTACAAAAGCTCGTAAAAGAAGCACTACAAAAGCTCATAAAAGAAGCACTAATTATCGAAAGGAAGAACTGGTACCAGCCACTGCAAAAACATGCCAAAATGTAAAGACCAATGACACTATGAAGAAATTGCATCAACTACTGTGCCAAATAACCAGCTAGCATCATGATGACAGGATCAAATTCACACATAACAATATTTTTTTTTTGAGATGGAGTCTAGCTCTGTCACCCAGGCTGGAGTGCAGTGGCACGATCTTGGCTGGGCTCACTGCAAGCTCCGCCTCCTGGGTTCACGCCATTCTCCTGCCTCAGCCTCCCAAGTAGCTGGGACTACAGGCACCCGCCACCGTGCCTGGCTAATTTTTTTGTATTTTTTAGTAGAGACGGGGTTTCACCGTGGTCTCAATCTCCTGACCTCGTGATCTGCCCGCCTTGGCCTCCTAAAGTGCTGGGATTACAGGCATGAGCCACTGCGCCCGGCCTCACACATAACAATATTAACCTTAAATGTAAATGGGCTAAATGCACCAAATAAAAGACACAGACTGGCAAATTGGATAAAGAGTCAAGACCCATCAGTGTGCTGTATTCAGGAGAGCCATCTGATGTTCAAAGACACACATAGACTCAAGCAAATGGAAAGCAAAAACAAAAGCTGGGGTTGTTATCCTAGTCTCTGATAAAACAGATTTTAAACCAACAAAAATAGAAAAAGACAAACAAAGCCATTACATAATGGTCAAAGGATAAAGGCAAGAAGAAGAGCTAACTATCCTAAATATAAATGCATCACATACAGGAGCACCCAGATTCATAAAGCAAGTTATTAGAGACCTACAAAGAGACTTAGACTCCCACACAATAATAGTGGGAGACTTTAAAACTCCACTCTCGGTATTAGACCGATCAACGAGACAGAAGTTAACAAGGATATTCAGGACTTGAAATCAGCTCTGGACCAAGCAGAGCTAATAAATAGACATCTACAGAACTCTCCACCCCAGTTCAACAGATTATACATTATTCTCAGCATCACATAGCCCTTATTCTAAAATCGACCACATAATTGGAAGTAAATACTCCTCAGCACGTGCAAAAGAACAGAAATCATAACAAAGTCTCTCAGACCACAGTGCAATGAAATTACAACTCAGGATTAAGAATCTCACTCAAAACCGCACAACTACATGGAAACTGAACAACCTGCTCCTGAATGACTACTGGGTAAATAAGAAAATTAAGGCAGAAATAAATAAGTTCTTTGAAACCATTGAGAACGAAGACACAATGTACCAGAACACAGCTAAAGCAGTGTTCAGAGGGAAATTTATAGCACTAAATACCCACATCAGAAATTGGGAAATACCTGAAATCAACGTGCTAACATCACAATTAAAAGAACTAGAGAAGTGAGAGCAAACACATTCAAAACAAGAAATAACTAAGATCAGAGCAGAACTGAAGGAGATAGAGACACAAAAAAGCCCTTCAAAAAATCAGTGATTCCAGGAGCTGGTTTTTTGAAAAGACTAACAAAACAGATAGACTGCTAGCCAGAATAATAAAGAAGAAAAGAGAGAAGAATCAGATAGACACAATAAAAAATGATAAAGGGGATATCACCACTAACCCCACAGAAATACAAACTGCCATCAGAGAATGCTATCAACACCTCTACATAAATAAACTAGAAAATCTAGAAGAAATTGGCCGGGCGCTGTGGCTCACACCTGTAATCCCAGCATGTAGGGAGGCCGAGGTGGGCAGATCACAAAGTCAAGAGATCAAGACCATCCTGGCCAACATGGTGAAACTTCATCTCTGCTAAAAAAATTACAAAAATTAGCCGGGTGTGGTGGCAGGCACCTGTAATCCCAGCTACTTGGGAGGCTGAGGCAGAAGAATCGCTTGAACCCGGGAGGCAGAGGTTGCAATGAGTCGAGATCACACCATTGCACTCCAGCCTGGGCAAAATGAGTGGAGCAAAACTCCGTCAAAAAAAAAAAAAAAAAAAAAAAAAAAAAAGAGAGAGAGGGAGAGAGAAAGAAAGAGAGAAAGAAAGAGAAAATCTAGAAGAAATTGATAAATTCCTGGGCACATACACCCTCCCAAGACTAAACCAGAAAGAAGTTGAATCACTGAATAGACCAATAACAAGTTCTGAAATAGAGGCAGTAATTATAGCCTACCAACCAAAAAAAAGGACCAGATGGATTCACAGCCGACTTCTACCAGAGGTACGAAGATGAGCTGGTACCATTCCTTCTGAAAATATTCCAAACAATAAGAAAGAGAGGCTTATCCCTAACTCATTTTGTGAGGCCAGCATCATCCTCCTGATAACAAAACCTAGCAGAAACACAACAAAAAAAGAAAATTTCAGGCCAGTATTCATGATGAATAGCAATGCAAAAAAAAAAAAAAAATTCCTCAATAAAATACAGGCAAACCAAATCCAGCAGCACATCAAAAAGCTTATACACCACGATCAACTCGGCTTCATCCCTGGGATGCAAGACTGGTTCAACATACACAAATCAATTAATGTAATCCATCACATAAACAGAACCAATGACAAAAACCACATGATTATCTCAATAGATGCAATAAAATTCAACACCTCTTTTTGGTAAAAACAGTCAATAAACTAGATATTGATGGAACATATCTCACAATAATAAGATATATTTGTGAGAAATCCATAGCCAATATCATACTGAATAGGCAAAAGCTGGAAGCCTTCTCTTGAAAACCAGCACAAGACAAGGATGCTCTCTCACTACTCCTATTTAACATAATATTGAAAGTTCTGCCCAGCACAATCAGGCAAGAGAAAGAAATAAAGGGTATTCAAATAGGAAGTGAGGAAGTCAAATTGTCTTTTTTTGCAGATGACATGATTGCATATTTAGAAAACTCCACTGTCTCAGCCCAAAAACTCCTTAAACTGATAAGCAACTTCAGGAAAGTCTCAGGATACAAAATTGATGTGCAAAAATCACAAGCATTCTTATACACCAATAACAGACAAACAGAGGGCCAAATCATGAGGGAACTCCCATTCGCAATATACAAAGAGAATAAAATACCTAGGAATACAACTTACAAGGGATGTGAAGAAACTCTTCAAGCAAAACTACAAACCACTGCTGAAGGAAATAGGAGTGGACACAAACAAATTGAAAAACATTCCATGCTCATGGATAGGAAGAATCAATATCGTGAAAATGGCCATATTGCCCAAAGCAATTTATAGATTCAGTGCTATTCCCCTCAAACTACCATTGACTTTCTCCACAGAATTAGACAAAACTACTTTAAATTTCATGTGGAACCAAAAAAGAGCCCATAGAGCCAAAGCAATCCTAAGTAAAAAGAACAAAGCTGGAGGCATCATGCTACCTAACTTCAAACTATACTACAAGGCTACAGTAACCGAAACAGCATGGTACTGGTACCAAAACCAATGTATAGACCACTGGAACAGAACAGAGGCCTCAGAAATACCACCACATATCTACAACAATCTGTTCTTTGACAAACCTGACTAAAACAAGCAATAGGGAAAGGATTCCCTATTTAATAAACAGTGCTGGGAAAAAATGGCTAGCTGTATGCAGAAAACGGAAACTGGACCTCCTCCTTCCACCTTGTACAAAAATTAACTCAAGATGAATTAAAGACTTAAACAAAAGACGTAAAATCATGAAAACCCTAGAAGAAAACCTAGCCTATACCATTCAGGACATAAGCACGGCAAAGACTTCATGACTGAAACACCAAAAGCAATGGCAACAAAAGTCAAAATTTACATATGAGATCTAATTAAACTAAAGAGCTTCTGCACAGCAAAAAAAAAAAAAAAAAAATCATCCAAGTGAAAAGGCAACCAGCAGAATGGGAAAAAAATTTGCAATCTGTCTATTTTACAAAGGTCTAATAACCAGAATCTCCAAGGAACATAAACAAGTTCACAAGAAATAAACCCCATAAAAAAGTGAGCAAAGGATATGAAAGACACCTCGCAAAAGGAGACATTTATACATCCAACAAACATGAAAAAAAGCTCATCATCACTGGTTATTAGAGAAATGCAAATCAAAACCACAATGAAACACCGTCTCACACCAGTTAGAATGGCAATCACTAAAAAGTCAGGAAACAACAGATGCTGGAGGGGATGTGGAGAAATAACGCTTTTACACTGTTGGTGGGAGTGTAAATTGTTTCAACCCTTGTGTATGACAGTGTGGCTATTCCTCAAGGATCTAGAACCAGAAATACCATTTGACCCAGCAGTCCCATTACTGGGTATATACTCAAAGGGTTATAAGTCATTTTACTATAAAGACATATGCACACATATGTTTATTGCAGCACTATTTCCAGTAGAAAAGACTTGGAGCCAACCCAATTGCCCATCAATGATGGGCTGGTTAAAGAAAATGTGGCACATATACACCATGGAATACTATGCAGCCATAAAAAAGAATGAGTTCATGTCCTTTGTGGGGACATGGATGAAGCTGGAATCCATCATTCTCAGCAAACTATCACAGGAACAGAAAACCAAACACTACATGTTCTCACTCATAAATGGGAGTTGAACAATGAGAATATATGGACATGGGGGAACATCACACACCGGGGCCTGTAGGGGGGTGGGGGAAAAGGGGAGGGAAAGCATTAGGATAAATTCCTAATGCATGTGGGGCTTGAAACCTAAATGACACGTTGATGGGTGCAGCAAATCACCATGGCATATGTATACCTATGTAACAAACCTGCACTTTATGCACATGTATCCCAGAACTTAGAGTATAATTTTTTAAAAGTCTTGTTTACATAGAAAAAAAGAATTTACAAAGCTGTACTACATGATATCTCTTATAATCTGTTTTAACATCATTGTGCACCATTTTTGTGAGTATTAATAAATATATACACCCATGAAACCACAATAAAATCAACATACAGAACATTTCCATAATACACAAATACTCCTTTTGCACTATTGTACTCAGTCACTTTCTACATGTTTAGCTTCAGATAATCAACAATGTGCTTTCTGTTTCAGTAATTCAATTTCATTTTGTAGAACTTTAATGCTGAGTAGCACTCTATTGCATGGGTATAACACATTTGTTTATTCCCTTTTTGAGGGGCATTTGAGTTATTTATACTTTTTGGCTATTGGATGTAAAGCTACTATGGACATTCTTGCTAATTCCCTCTGTGGCCTTATGCTTTTACATCTCTTGGTAAAGACCAGCCTCCTATGAATGGAGCACACTGAACTTGGTAAGAAAATACCAGTTTTATCTAAAGTGCTTGTCCCATTTTAACTCTCTTCTAGAAATGTAACAGAGGTCCAATTGCTCTACTTCCTATTTAACATCTTTTTATGTATTTATATAAATAGTTTAGCAATTTGTCTATTTTTACTGTTTTTGGTGTTATTAAGTTTAAGAGTTTGTTATGTATTGTATATAATAATGGTTGTCAATATATACTTAGATTAAAAACATTTCTCTGATTTTGTGGACAATTTTTTTTAATTTTTATACCAGTGCTTCAAAAAGCTAATTGATTATCAATATTTACTTAAAATTGTTTGTGTGACTGTGTACTATTTGAGAAATATTTTGTCCACATGTAAGATAGAGTTTTCATTGTTTTCTTCTACAAGTGTTACAATTATAAATTTTGTATGAAGTCTTAAGATTCATGTGAGATCAATGTTTATATATGGTGTGAGACATGTGTCCCTCATTGCATTAATCTGGCATTTTTATTGAAGTCATTGTGTCACTTATTGGTCTTCAATAAAATTGAAGGTCTATGGGTATATCTATTGATTTTATATATCTCTCCTTTTACAAATAATAATAATTATCTTGCATTATTTATATAGTCTAATTCATTCTTTTTTTATTTTAAAAATTGCTTTAGATTTCCTAAGTAATTGGCATTTACACTGTATTTTAGAATGAGCTTTTGCATTTATATTAAAAAGGCTGGTTTAAAAGTTTTAATATAAGTTTTTTATTGTCACAAGGAAGTGTATGTTTAACTGTATAAGAAACTAGTAGCTGTTTTCCAAAGGATTGTACCATATTATTGAATAAATTTATTTAGCATGTTGGTGTTTTAGAAATAAAATTAACCTGGCTCAGAGTTGATAGAATTTCATTTGGAGGGTCAAATTATTTTATATACATATATGCAGTAATAACTGAAAAGAGGCTCGCTTGATAACAGTAATTAATAATCACCACGTGAACACAATATGATTCATGAAGGTGTGCAGAAAAAGAGGCATTTAAAGGAAGGCACCATATCTAATAAAGAGTTTTTCTGAGCTAGAAAGAGTCGGAAATAACCTAAAGTCTACTAAATTGCATTTTAAATAAAAATTTTTTTGGTATTTATACATAATATTTAGCTTGATAGATTTCATATTATGTTTTGTGAGATAATATTTTAGACATACTTTTAGCCTTCAGTTTTACAAATGAATAAAATACAATGTGTGTGTGTGTTTGTGTGTGTGTGTGTTATACACACATGAGTTCACTTGCACTGAAGTATTTTTTCATTTTAATGGCAAACTGAGATGTCTTCAAAATTCCAGAGTGAAAATCATGTGAATGTCCTTAGTATAATCTGTAGAAAATAATAAAGGGAATTCTAATGATGGGATACATTTGCCCTATGATTGTTTGTGAATGCCTTTCATCAAATGAAAAATTCTTTTGTTCCAGGAATGAGAACTAAAGTGGATAACACTTAAATTGCACTTGAACTGATAAGCACAGCAAAATAAAATATTTCTGAAAACTATTAATTTTATGATTATACAGTGTCACTTGTATACATTCAGTTTGGAAATTCTTTTGACTTAATAATGTTATTTCATTTACACATAACCTATGACTATCAGAAGTTATAAGAGAAAGCAAAGCAAATAACCTTAACATTAAAAATGAAGTCTACATCACTATTGCTTCTTCCAAGGGGCTTCACTTTAAATCCTAGTTTAAAATTGAGTTGCCAATAGTATGATTAATAATTCTGAGAGGTCTGTAAGCAAGATCATCTTACGGTCATTTCTGAACTGAATAGTACAGTCTTTCATGCATGATGAGCCTGTCCATAAATTATAAATTAAATGAATTATAGGGATTCCTATTACATAGCATGTTTTCCTTTTTGGTTTCCTGTATTTGACCTACTTTTCATTACCATTTCAGCAGTATTGCTTCCTTGCAACTCTTAACTAGTCATGACATTTTTAAACACTCACAGCATTTCTTATATTTCTTCATTTAACGACATTTTAGGTTTAAGCGGAAATAAACTATGATTTCCAGATCGTGCATATTTGAAAGCCATGAAACCCATTTTAATATGATTATGTCAGCTTTATTTAGGTTCATCTACTTTTGTGTTTTGAGCATTTCACCCAAATTAGGGTATATGTGTGTGTGTGTGTGTAATGGGCATACACTATTATGAACATTTCTATTTGAACACAGGAATTTTGATATTTTATATGTTTTTTTTTCTGAAATTGTGTCTTAGTGATTAATTATTGCATTATGTTTTAGTCCAATACCCTGCTTAGCAATTGTAAGTATATTCATCAGAATTGTGGGATATGATTTGGAAAGACAAATGGATATATTACCAGTCAATATGCATAGGTTTCATTTACCTCAATTGGTTTGTCTTCAGATCCTCATGTCTGCTCTCAGCTCAATCTTGTTTCTCTTCGTTCAGATCTTTTCAGCTTCCATATTTGCAGACAGTAATTCTCCAGTCTTCTGCTGGGGCAATATCCCTGATAGCACCGCTGCAGAGGGGTTTCCAAGTGTACCTATATGTGTTTTAACAATCCTTCTGTTTACAGTCTCACATTGTACTGTCTCTTTCAGAAACAACCAAGGCCTGTAGTTCCTGAGGCTCTGGAGTTCCTCATACAAAATTATGATTTCCCTCGTTTCATTAAATACAATGCAGCTTCATCTGCTTTCATAACTTGGTTAGCATTTGTCCATCACTTTACCATCTTCCAAACTTTGTTGACACTTTCTCTGTTCTCTTTGCATTGCAGATGCACCCATTCTTTTTTCTTTTACTTCCTTTTACTGGGGAGCAGAGGTATACATGTGTGTCTAAAAAGATTGTTTTCGTGTGTGTGTGTGTGTGTGTGTGTGTGTGTGTGTGGTAAAAACAGTTAAGTGGGAGCTATCCTCAAACTTTTAGTGCACCACACAATATTGTTAAATATAGACACAATGCTGTACTGAGAATCTCTAGCACTTATTTATCTTGTTAACTGAAACATTATGCCAGTTGAGGAGCAACTCCCCATTTCTTCTATTTTCTAGCTCCTGGCAACCAGAATTCTACTCTTATATCAGTTTGACTGCTTTAAATGCCTTGTAAAAAGGAAATCATGCAGTATTTGTCCTTCTGTTACTGACTTAGTTCACTTAGCTTAATGTTTTCCAGGTTCATTCATATTGCCTTTTATAGCATGATTCTCATCTTTTTAAAAGCTGGAATATCATTCCCTTGTAGCATACACTGCATTTTATTTATCCATTCAACCGTCATTGGACATTTGGATTGTTTCTACCTATTGGCTATGGTGAATAATGCTTCAATGAACATGGGAGTGCCAATATCTCTCCAATATCCTGATTTTAATTCTTATGGATGTATACCCACCATTGGAACTACTGGATCAACTGATAGTTCAATTTTTAATTTTTTTAACTAATGATTAGGTTTCTAATGATTAGTTATGTTGAGCATATTTCATATGCTTATTGGCCATTTATGTGTCTTCTTTGTAGAAATGTCTATACAGATCCTTTGCTCATTTTAAAATCAGGTTATGTGATTTTGTTGTTATTCAGTTGTAGTTACTTATGTATTTTAGATACTGATGAACCCCTTATCAGATGTATGGCTTGCAACATCCAATTTGTAGGTTGCTTTGTCATTTTGTTGATTGTTTCTTTTGCTTTGCACCTTTTCAGTGTGATTTAGTCTTATGTGTGTATGATATGTCAAACATAAATTAATTCCCTATTGCTTGTACTTTTGATGTCATATCCAAGAAATCATTGCCTAGATCAGTGTCATGAAGCTTCCCTTCTATGTTTTCTTCTCATAGTTTCACAGTTTCAGATATTACACTTAAATCTTTAATCTATTTGAGTTTATTTTTGTATATGGCATAAGATCCTAACATTGTTCATATGCATGTGGATATTCAATTTTTCCAAGACTATTTGTTGAAGATACTATCCTTCCTCCATTTATAACAGCATCGAAAGAGTAAAATACTTAGGAATTTGTTTAACCAAGGGAAGATTTCTATGCTAAGAACTAGGTAACATTGATGAAATAAATTAAAGAAGACACAAGTAAGTGAGAAGACATCCTGTGTTCATATACTGAAAGACTTGCTATTGCTAAAATGTCTATACTACCCAAAGGGTTCCACAGATTCAGTGCAATATCTATCAAAATATTAATAACATTCTACACAAAAAGAGGAAAATTATCCTAAAATTTGTATTGAACTACAAAAGATTCTGAATAGCCAAAACAATTTTGAGAAAGAAGACCGAAGCTAAAGGAGTCAAACTTTCAGATTTCAAAATACATTACAAAGCTATGGTAATAAAAAGAGTCTGATACTGGCATAAACACACACATGTGGAGGTATGGAAGAGAATAGAGAGCCCAGAAATAAACCCACACATATACAGTCAACTGATTTTCAACACGGGTATAAAAGGTGCATTCCTCTTCTTACTTTATCTTTATATTTGTTTATGGAGCCACCACATCAATATGCATATTTATATTGCAACAACATGCAATAAACATGGCAATTCCATGTTTATCCTATTTCTTCTGACATTTCTTGTGTTTATTTTTCCTATTTTCTGACTAATCACATGGCTACATTTGCACACATCATTTACTTCTACATTCTATGGTGCTGCCATTATGATAGCAATAAAAATCAATTGCAATAATAAATTCTAATTGCATTTACAATAAATGCCATTCTTCTGTGTACATGTTATGAGGCTATATTTGATCTGACGCTTGTTTCTGCCAAGGTGTGTCACCTACCAACTTCCTTCTTTTCCCAATTTACTTTTAGTGTATTAGATTATTATTTCTTGGACACATCTTGCTGCTTCATGGATTTGTCTTGATGCAGAATTCACTTTCCCCTTTTTGTCTGGCTTGTTCCCACTGGTAATTCACTGAGAATGTAATCAATATTGTATTTTACTTGATCCTCACAGCTAAAGTTGACCATTCTTCTTCCTTCATTTGCATATTAGCCTTACTTACAGCATTTATGAACAATGTAATTTATTTTTTTGCCTCATTTTCTACCTAACTATGAGCATATACTATCCCAAACCTTGTAGTATTTACATGTAAGAGTATAACAATAGGCTGCGTGCGGTGGCTCACGCCTGTAATCCTAGCACTTTGGGAGGCCAAGGGGGGCGGATCACGAGGTCCACAGATTGAGACCATCCTTGCCAACAAGGTGAAACGCCGTCTCTACTAAAAATACAAAAATTAGCTAGGCATGGTGGGATGCACCTGTAGTCCCAAATACTCAGGAGACTGAGGCATGAGAATCGCTTGAATCCAGGAGGCGGGGTCTGCAGTGAGCCGAGATCGCGCCACTGCACTCCAGCCTGGTGACAGAGTGAGACTTCATCTCAAAAAAAAAAAAAAAATTATAACAATATTTGGTAATACAAGTAAATGCATGAATAAATGGATTATGATGTCTCATTGAGTACTCTCAGGCCACATGAAATCACCAAATTAACATCATTTCCTTGCTCTGTTGGGATGAATTACCCTGACAGTTCTAATTTTAGAAATGCAAATACTCGTGTGTGTGTGTGTGTGTGTGTGTGTGTGTGTGTGTGTGTGACGTATATGTGTATATAACATACAGTAAACAAAGGTCTACTATGTTAAAATATATAGAAAATTCAGTCCTTAGGTATTTCAATTTTTAAAAATTTGAAGTTTATGCTAAACATATTGTTTTCTATTTCTAAATTTATCTTATATATTAAATAAAACTTAACGTAGATAAAGATAAATGCATCAAATACTTTCATAGCTAAAGTTCCTTCTCCACCAAGTTTAGATTAAAGTTTTATATCAAATGAAGAATATTATTCTTATTTTTACCCATTTTTAGAATATAACTTCATTATCTGTCAATTGAGGTGCGTCTTTATATAAGTGAGTAATAAATCTGTATTTTTGACCTTTGATTATTTGAATTACTGATTTCCACAGATACTAATTAAAAATCTACATATTTAAGTTTAACAATGTTAACATTGTTAACAGGTTATATGTCCACTGTGGTATAAAACAGAATTAAACAGTGTCTTATCACATGATATTTACATAAGCAAGCAACTTATCTATTAAGGCAATTTGACACTTTTGAATGCAAATTTAATGGTTATTTAACACTCTTATCCTGAATCATACCAATATTTATCAGTCCCAGTCCATATGTGTGGCCAAATCTGACTAAGGCTGGGATATAGGGATGAGGAGGAGGAGATTGAAGACTGAATGATCTAGCTGATGCATACTTGAATCAGAGAGAATCCTAGTCTCGCAAGTAGACGGCATTACCTAGAAAAGTTTTAGAACTGAGCACTTCTACTTAAAATGAATTTTGGCAGAGTGTTCATAATGAAACTCAGTTAAAAACAAGGTTAAAAATGTTAGCCCAAATGTTGAACATACAAAAATAATTGTAATTACAAAAGAAAGAGTTAAAAAAATAGTATGATAAGGATAAGATGTAGAATGCATTATGTTTAAGCTTGTGTGGTGAGGCTATTTTAGAGAAGAGAGCAATGGGTCTGCTTCTATCATTTTTATCTCTACAGCCAATGCCTCTTTATGCCCCACACCTGCCCTATCCTCACGTTGCTTAAAAAATCCCTTTAGTTTTAATTGTCATTATATAAAGAAAGAAAGAAGTCATACAGTTTTCATGATACTTTAGTCATTTTGAAGTAAACTGAAAATTTTGTTTGTGGTAAATCAAAGGTCTTCTGTGTCTCTGTTTGTATGATTACATAAACCCGTCAAAGTTTATACAGACTTTTAAGGACAAAATGAAAATCGGGTTGCGCATGCATGTGCTTGCATATGTGTGTTAGATTCCTTAGGTAAAAAATGTCTCCCCATGGTAAAAAATATTATAAACTAATGCTTATAGTTCACATGTTTAAGTATCCACTCTGATGTTGCTTTATCTTCCATATCAAGTATCTATTTCATAATGCATGAGAAAAAATGAAAATATTGAATAACATAATAATTTGAACTGAGCTCTCATTATTACAAAATGTTTGATGAGGCACAAGCTGAGGATGTGTTGACTAAAATGCTTCTGTTCAAAATGGAAATTGACATACAAAATACTAGATGTCTTCTTTTATTAAGAAATGGCATATATAGCTAACAATGACTCCCTGTTTCTTGAGAGAAAATGCTTTATATATCTCAAAGTGAATTGTTCATCACTAGAAATTGTGTGTTCTGGTACAATCCTGTGTCAATTTCCAGAAAGGATCTGACATTAAAATTTCTAGATAAGGGAAAGCTAGCAGAGAAATATCACAAATCTCTAGCAAGCTGCAGAGATGGACTAATGCTTAGTAGCAGCTCAAATTAAGACAGTTCAACATCTAGAATCCCATTTATCTGTACCAAACATTTCAGCAGACCTTATTGGCCACACAACAAGAGTCCCAATTCAATTGAAATTACTTATTTCAGTTAACAGACAATAAAAAACAAATACTTCAGTTTAGCACTCAGTATCATTGGACAATTTATTTTAATTTTATTTAAATATATTTTAATATAACCTAGTCATATGAACTAATTATTAGATTTAAATATGCAAAATATGATTATTATTCTAATTAAATGCTAGTAACTCCCTCGTGCTGTGATTTACACTGCATAAATTATATCTCTTGAATCATATTTGTGCTTAAAAAAGTCTTCCATACATTTCACTTTTTTCACATATCTTCTCTCCAAACCATATCCTAAAGCCCTGCCATACAGCTCGTAATTTTAAGTCAGAGAACCTGCTTATAACAAACCTATTGTAACAAACTCGTTTCTTTATGTTTTTTTCCTGGAAAACAGACTCTGTATATACTTTTTACTCTCAGAACATCTTATGTTAATACATAAGTTAATTTTAATTTATATCTACAGACTTACTGGCATTCTATTTTCATTTGGATTGAAGATCATTTGTAATGTGTACCATCTCTCAAAGAAAAAAAAAGTCCAGACATAGGACATGGGACATAATCCACAAACATATGCCAGTAGAAATATATTTATATATATATATATATAGTCAAGTTTCAAAAAAAATTCACTGTTCAAATGATTTTATTTACTAGAAATCTTATATTGATTGGCACCTTCAATTTAATAAACACATAATTAAATATATCTACTCTTTGTTAAGGGAAATAAATGGAACTTATCAGTGTGAAATATTCATTTCTTTTGGTTTTTACAAAATAAATATACCATTTTAAAAAGTAAATCTTTAAGCATCTAAATTTACTTTAAATATTTCATTATTTATAAGTTTAGTAAAGTTTAACAATCATACTTAAGAGGACTATGTAGTTAAACTTCACTAAATATTATAAAGTACATTTATACATGTTCTTTTTCTGTACTTCAGCTGTCTAACAACAAATGTTCCTTAAGTATTTTAGAAATGAATATAATTGTTTCCCTAAATATTATAAAATGCATATGTGTATTTTATTTTTAGCAATCTAACAAACATATCCTTCCCAAACTGCTATACAGTCTTATTAAAAATTCCACAAGTTAAATTTATAAATGTAGTTATTTATAAGTTTTTCCAAACACTAATTGTTTGCAAAGTTTGCTAAATTTTGTTTTGTCTTAAAAACACTTGCTTAAAATAAAGTATTTAATTAGTATTTTACATTGGAATAAAAATATATGTCACCATTTATTGTCAGATTATCTTAAATAGTATATTTTAAATACCAAATGGTTAAAATTACTCAACTTATAAAAAATATATTAAAGATGTAGATTTGATTAAAGCTATTATTCTAGGCTAGGTGTGGTGGCTCACACCTGTAATCCCAACACTTTGGGAGGCCAAGGCAGGCGGATCCTTTGTGGTCAGGAGTTCAAGACCAGCTTGGCCAACATGGTGAAACACTGTCTCCGCTAAAAATACTAAAAATTAGCCAGGCGTGGTGGTCCCTGCCTGTAGTCCCAGCCAGTCAGGAGGCTGAGGCAGGCGAATCACTTAAATCCGGGAGTTTGAGGTTGTAGTGAGCCAAGATCACACCACTGCACTCCAGCATGGATGACAGAGACTCCATCCCCCCCCAAAAAAAAAAAAAAAAAAAAAGTTACCATTCTTTATTACTTGTATGCTTTTTCAGGCTGTTAAATCCTTATGTATTATACATCAGGTTAATTTGGGGTTAGAATTACAGACCAGAGAGTTTTAGTGTGAGTTTCTCAGTGTGTGTGGGTTGCCCAGAAATGAGATTTTTGATCAGTCAATGGGATCCAGAGCTGCAGGGATTTCCCTGTAATCATAATTAACAGTTTGATCCCTGCTATAATCTCTGAGCCAATACAGAATTAAAATGCAATGTCTAAAAACCAGAATCCTTACACAGCCTGAATCTTTTCACTTCAAGATATATTATTTTTAACTACTTTGGACTTTATCACCTAATTAATGTAGATGAAATATGGCAAACCTAGCTCACGTGCTTTACCATTTGATAAGATCTCACTAAATTATTTACCACTGATTTAATTTTTTAATAATTTGGATCCTCTCTCTGGTCTTCCACATTTATTTTTTAACACATATAGGCAGAAATCTAGCTTCGAGAAAAGTACAGATTCTGCCTGGTTAAATCTTAGTTATTAATTTGGCCATTTTCACATAGCATGTTAAAATGCTTAATAAATATTTATTGTTTAATAAAACATTATAAGGATTATAGCTTCATGAATAATTCTATGGCTATATCATGCCTATTGTGAACTAATTATTAAAATGTGGTTATGCATGCCTCAGTGTTTTCAAGCACCCTCTCCCTCAAAAACACATACACCTTCCATGCAACTGAAATGAATGTTAAAAAGATAGCTAATACTTGTTAAATATTTTACAGACTTTTCAGTCATTAACTGGTGTATATGCTCCTGGTCACATTCTCCTTCTTGAAATATTTCATATCCTTGATTTCAGCTTCTCCTCCTTTAAAACTTCATGGTATTTTCCACAAGTCTTTTAAATTGTATCTTCTCTTAAAATTTCTTAAATGCTAGTATTTCTAAAAATTCTGGTTTAGCACTCCTTCAATCCTCAACTACAATCTCCCCAGTTGTGACACATACTGAGAAAGATAAATTGGTTCCTGGAGTTGACTTGTTACTAACATTCAGGTCCTGCTATTGCTATATGCTAGCCTGGTACTTGACTATGCAGTTGATTAAACTTCACTAAATATTATGAAGCACATTTATATGTGTTCTTTTTCTGTACTTCAGCTGTCTAGCAACAGCTAGGTCTTGGTGTTCTCTTGATGAGCAGAAACAATTCAGTAACAGAACAAAACATCAACATCAGACAAGGCCAATCTGACCATAAAGAATCAAGATAAAAGTAAGACCACTCATAATGATGTCTGAATACAGAGAAAACTAAAAGACTTTCCAGGCCACAATGTACCAAAGATATCCCTATCATGGCTAAAATGAGTGACCACCTGCTCCTTTATTAATTATAGCTTTAGCTTCACTCTCATTTCCACTCCTTATAAATAATATTTTTAAAGATACTGAACCATAGTTTTAACTATACTTTGTAACAGCATCCCATCTAGAGCAAAGCCCTGCTATTATTAACGCTCCCCAAATTCACCTAACAAGACTAAAATCTTTTTTACCACCCAAGTATTGAGGTAGCTCCACATGGGGTATGTTCTCCTTTGCCCCAGTGAGTAAAACACTCAACTATTCAACAACAGGTGTGTCCCTAGTGGTCTTGGTGGGAATCCATTGACAATATTCATTAAAAATCCATGCTTTTGCATACCACCTATGGACTTAAAACTGTCCAAGTAGAGACTTCTATTCTAGATCAAAACTCACCTAATCCTTCTTTGCTAAACTTGTTCACTTACATGATCCACAGGCACACCAATTTCAACATACTTAAATTGAACAGATTGTTAGCTTCTCCAAAAAAGCCCTTGCTCTTACGTTTCATATCCTGTTGAAGAAATGGCTTCTATATCCAGAAATCCAAGAGGCAGCTTTGACAGCTTCCTAACTCACCACATGCAACTTTCATTTCCTGATTTCTAAATATCTCCCTTTGTTTTACATTGCCACTGCTGCTTCTCAAGTCAAGATCCTCATTATTTCCTATCCAAGTAGCCAACTGACAGCGTTATTGTATGTCTGGTAGCATTTTGTTCCTACTATGTCAGATGCCCAAGTGATCTTTTTAAAAGGCAAAACTGATCAGGTCAATTTTTTACGTACCTTCAATTACTTCCCAAACTTACAGGATTGGAGAATTTGCAAGCCAAATCATCTGTCTTTTCCTATTTCTCACCTTTTATCTCTAGCGATTTCCAAAAGACAGTTTCAGAACAATGTTATTGTACTTTACTTATTTATATTTCTGCCATTTTGAGCCTGTTTTCTAATTAATTTTCATTGAATATAGGGTAAAATTCTAAGATCTTAAGTGATCAGTTTTATGAATTTTGAAATTTTTCTATACCTATATACCACAACATAAAATATGCCTCTTTTCAGTCAATTTTGCTGTTACCCAACAACCAATTTCTAGTTACTGCTCCATTAAGTTAATTTGCATTCTTCTTGGACTCATATAAGTAGAGTATGGGCTTTTAAATTTTAGCTTTCATCTAATAAAACTTTATGGGTTCTTTTCTTAGTTACTTAGAAAATCTTAGTTACTTAGTTGAAAATCAATTCAGTGTTTATGTAGAGATCTACTTTTGGCCAATCTCTGCCATTCTACTAGTTTGCTTTTCTACTTTTATATGATATTACACTGCCTTAATGAAACTTTATAGTAAGACTTGAAATGAAATATTTTAGCCCTCTAATTTCATTTTTGGCCACATAATTGTACGGCCTATTCTAGGTCCTTTGTGTTTCTTATCAAATTTATAATGAACTTGTTAATTTCTTCAAAAAAAATTGGGTAGACTATGTTAGAGATCTCTAAGTTTCTTTGGAATAACAGAACCCATAGGATATGTGAGAGGATTTTTTTATGGGAATTAGTTCACATGATCACAGAAGTGGAGAAGTCCCATGATAGGCTGTCTGCAAGATGAAGAACCAGAAAAGGTGGTAATGTGGCTTGTCTGGAGCCTCAGAACCAGGGAAGCCAATAGTATAGCCCCCAATCTGAAGCCAAAAGGCTGAGAGTCCTCAGAAGGTCACTGGTGCGAGTCCTGAAGTCCGAATGCTAAAAAACCTAGAGTCTGATATCCAAGGACAGGAGATAAAAAGGTGTCCTGCTTTGGAATGGGGACAGACAAGAGTCATATTCCCTTATTTTACCTGTATTTCTCAGCCCGGCCCCCAGCTGATTGGATGTTTCTCATCCACAATGAAAGTGGGTCTTCCTCTCTTAGTCCACTGACTGATGTTAATCTTCTCTAAAACCACCTCATGAACACACCCAGAAACAATACTTCATCAGCCATTTAGGCACCCTTCAGTCCATTCAGGTTGACACCTAAAATTAGCCATTATAGTAAGTATGTTGAATCTATAAATCAATATTAGAAAGATGAATATCTTTTTAAAAATTTCATCTCTTTTGTATTTTGTATTTTTGTTAACATATAACAGATGTAAATATTTTGGGGGTACATGTGATATTATGATGCATTCATATAATGAAACAGGGTAATTGGGATATCCATCACATTAAATATTTATCATTTTTAATGTTAGGAATATTTGAGTTTTTTTTCTTCTAGCTATTTTTGCATGTGAAATTGATTAATGTTAACTGTAGTCACCATGCCGATCTATGAAACACCAGGTGGATGTCTTAACAATATCGAATTCTTCAATCAATAAACATAATGTATATCCTCACACATTTAGGATTTTCAAAATTTTGTCATTAACATTTTGTAAATTTTAAGAGAGGGAGTTTGACTAAAATTTGGAACATTTATTGCTAATCATTTGATAATTTTTGAGGCTACTATAAATGATAGTCTTTTCTTATTTCTATTGTTTGTTACTAACATAGATATTACATCCTGTTCTTTTATATCTTGACTTTGTGTATTGTATGTTTTTCTCGTATGTCTTGATATTGATAAATTTGTTTATTTTCGATTGTTGTTGATTCTACAGAGTTATCTATATCTACAGTCATGTCATTTATGAATGATGGCGATTTTACCTCTTCCTTTCACATGTTTATTTTGTTTAGTCACTTGCCTTTTTGAACTGCCTAGGCTTCCCAGTATAATGTTAAACAGAAGTGATGATTTTTGTCTTGTCCCCTGTCTTGTAAAACACTCAATGTCTCACCATTAAGTTTGATGGAGCTATATAGATTTTACTAAGATTCTTTTCATCAAGCTAAGAATGCTTCCTTCTATTTGTGTTGGCTAAATGTTATCATTAAGGGGTTTGAATTTTGGTATGCTTTGTAAAAATCTGTTTATATATCTTGCATATTTTTCTATTTTATTTTATTTATATGATGAATTATCTGTATTACTTTGCTTTTATACTGCTATAAAGAAATACCTGAGATGGGATAATTTATAAAATAAAGAGGTTTAATTGACTCACTGTACCACATGACTGGAGAGGCTTCAGGAAACTTAGAATCATGAAGGAAGGGGAAGCAGGCACCTCTTATATAGCAGCAGGCAAGAGAGAGAGCAGGGAAACCCATCACTTATAAAACCATCAGATCTCGTGAGAACTCACTCACTATCATAAGAACAGCATAGGGAAACTGCTCCCGTAATCCCATCACCTCCCACCAGGTCCCTCCTGCAACACCTGGGGATTACAGTTCAAGGTGAGATTTGAGTGGGGACACAGAGCCAAGCCATATTAATTACATTAATTTTCCAATGTTAAACACAGCTTGCTTTCTTGTGATAAATACTGTGTCATAATATATTCTCTTTATTATAAATGCCAGATTAGATTTGCTCATATTTTGTTACTGTTGGTTAAATCTATATTTAGGGGAAAATTGAGTTTTGTTTCCTGTCCCTATACCAAATTTCTTTCGGATTTTATATTATGATTTTTCTAATATTAGAATATAGGTTAAAAACTGTTCAATTTTCTGGATTTTCTGAAATTGTTTGTGTAAAATTATCACTTAATTCTTGAAAAGCTTAACATTTAGTATAAAATTGTTCTGGCTGCTAGTGTCATACCAGAGGCGTGGTAAAAATAGATACACGCAAAAGTTTTTCACTGGGATACACATGAAAAGCAGTTGAAAGTAATACTAAAGACTAAGTGTCTCAACATATACGGAACTTATGAATGAGAGTATAAGCAAGAAATTACGCCATCAGAAATACATTTTCCAATATATAATCGGGAAGTATTGTAACCAGCAAAAATGAAACATAGATTGAAAAAATAAAGAATGGAAGTTTTGATAAAGGAAGTTATAATAAGAGTGTACCTAAAAATTCTGAGGCAAATGTGAAAATGAACAAATTCTTCCGCCTGACTATATACTTGGACATTTACAGGAATATTGTTTATAATAGTCTGAGACTAGGAATAACCTCAATATACATTAACAGAAGTGTTAAATAATGATTTTTATGATAAAAATCATACAAAATAATAATAAATGAACTACAACCTGGTTAAAAACTGGAAAATGTATACAGTAGAATTCTATTTTTATAAAGACAAAATACAAAATAAAAAAGATACACAATTAACAGAAATAATAGTGATCTCATGCCTAATGAAGATAAATGCAATGCACAAGGGCAAAATGGGACTTTCAAAGTATAAGCAATATTTTGTTAACGTGTCACATAGTTTGAATGTTTGTCCCCTCCAAATTTCATGTTGAAATGTAGTCCCCAAACACCTCTGTTGAGAGGTGCTTGGTAATCGGGACGGAACCCTTGTGAATGGCTTGGTATAATGAGTGAATTCTCCCTCCCTTAGCATGAGAACTGGTTGTTTAAAAGAGCCTGGCATCTCTCTTGCTCCCTCTTTCTCCATGTGGCACGCCTGCTCTTGCTTCACCTTCTGCCAGGAATAAAAGCCTCTGAGGTCTCACCAGAAGCTGAGCAGATGCTGGTACCATGCTTGTACAGCCTACAGAACCATGAGTCAAAAAAATCTCTTTTCTTAATAAATTACCCAGTCTCAGGTATTAGTTTATAGCAATGCAAAATGGGCTAACACAATATGGTTGTTGGGAACATGAATATTCATACCTTTTGTATTCTGTATGTTTAGTGTACAGATTGTTTTTCGTATGAGATTGAGACAGAGTTTCGTTTTGTCTCCCAGGCTGGAGTGCAGTAGCCTGATCTCAGCTCACTGCAACCTCCGCCTTCTGAGTTCAAGCAATTCTCTTGCCTCAGTCTCCTGAGTAGGTGGGACTACAGGCGCGTACCACCACGCTCGACTGATTTTTTTTTTTTTTTTTTTTTTTTTTTAGTAGAGACAGGATTTCACCGTGTTAGTCAGGATGGTCTCGATCTCCTGATCTCGTGATCCGCCCGCCGTGGACTCCCGAAGTGATGGGATTACAGGCATAAGCCACCGCACCTGGTCTGTATGTTATATTTTATTAAGTGCAATTAGAGATTATTTTAATGTATTCAATTTTTGAACAAGGCATTAAAAGCTCAGATAGGTTACAAGACATGCTCAAGAGTCAGAAGTAGGTTTCGTAGCTGAAGTTTGTTAACCTTGATATTTCTTAACATTTCATTTGTTTCAGGCTAAAGGAATAGTCTAGCAGTCTTAGGGATTATAAAGTGTCAAATCAATTATTTGGGGTAATATTTAGCTTTTTATTTATATGATTGTTGTTCTTTTGATGGTACTTAAGATGTTTTAACATAAAACATATAAGATGTTTTCAAATAATGTCATACTGTTCATGTATTTGCCAGTATAGGTTTTTGGCAACATGGATAAAATAACTACAAACTGAACTAAATTTGCTTATCTCACTACATTAACTTGAAAGAATGCAGTTGATAAAGGCTTAGTGGTACTTTCCTCAGCATTAGGGCTGGCTTGATGCTAGAAAAGAGACATTTTCATTTCTCACAAAATGACGAAGTACCCTTATTCTCCAACTACCCAGCACCTTGTTTCTTATAAATTCCGTGTGATTAATTACATGATAGTACCAATCTCCCAGGCTATGGATGTCCATATATTGCACCACCACAGCCTGTACTCTAGGGAAAAAAAATAAATTGTATAAACTGTATTCCCACTTGGGGGATTGTATTAGCAGCAGTCTTTCATCAGTGTAGCTGTAGAAAATCTAATTCTCCTCTGACGTGACCCCCAGGAGGCGGAGCTTGCAGTGAGCCGAGATCACGCCACTGCACTCCAGCCTGGGCGACACTGCAAGACTCCGTCTCAAAAAAAAAAAAAAAAAATCTAATTATCCTCTTTATCTGTCTCTTTCTCAACATAATATATAAATGTATATATATATACACACACACATATTTTTCTATGCTGTGTGTATGCATATATATGTTATATGTGTGTATATGTATATTATATATATAACATAGAGAAAGATGTTTTAATATCTCAAATCTTGATCAGTCTTACATGAAAGAGACTATATAGCATGTCCAGTTCTCCTACCATTTATGATAACTCTCTGCTGATTTTGATGTGATCATATATTCCTGCATCTTCCTTATGATATTGCTAAAGCTAAGGGTGCTCCATTCTCTAGGAAAATGCGTTGTCATATTCCTAAATGTTGACTAATACTCTATATATCATTTATGAAGAGGTTAGTATGCCAAAGTAGGAAATAAAGTGAATTTTCATGTGTCATATATTGGTAGTCTTAAGGCATCATTACTACAGTCAAAAAAAGTTTACACTGTGCTTTGTGCATAAATTTAGTAAACATTTATAAAATGTGCTATGAATTTTAAAGTATTTTTAAAGAATATTTTATTTGATATATTCATGAGTTTGAATCAGTGTTCTCTACATTATAACTGAGAAGACGTAGAAAAATAGTTACTGAAAATATTTTACTTTCTTAGTTTAAAAATGGAATACATGTAGTATACATGGCTTTTTTTCCTCCTATTTTTTCAAGATACATGTCCTTTCCACATTGGCTAGCTCAAGTACAGGTTTGCCTAAAGAAAATTTCACTGAATGAGAACCGCGCAATTTATAATATTAACTCCTTGAGCTGTATCCTGTCAATGTCACAAGCCCATTAAAATTAATAATAAGTAATTAATTAAATAAATAAATTTATTTTTATTAATAGCCAATATTTTCAATCTTCACAACTTATTTTTACTTAAACAGTGTAAAGATCTTGTACTCAATGAAACATGGTAATAAAACATAACCAAAGATTAGATGTGCTCTAATCCTTTAAAGTAGATTTAGCTTAATCTAACCTAAATCTAAAATATAAAACCACTTTTAATTATATAATTATAAGTCAAGTATTGGCTCTCATTAGATGATGAAAATTAGCCAAAACTGCTTTGCACACTTCAGCTGATGATCACAGCACCATATTATTTATACTTCTCCAGTTATTTCTACTTTCCTACCAATGTAATGGGCAATAATATACATTATATATAAATATATATTAAAAGTAACTATGTTTCAATTATGCATGTAATTAAATTTGAGCACCGCTTTCTTATATATTAGAATAGGTGACTTCAAGTTTAGCCAAGTGGTGGTCAAATTCAGCTGCGTTTTGCCAGCATTTCTAAATGACAAGGGACATGTATGTACATATAGCCAGAGAATCTCTTTGAAAAATAGTCCTTCAAAAGTGGAATTGTTTTGAAGACAATAAAAGTTTACGTCTGGATTGTTGCTTGCATACCAAAGATAGAAATACAGACATAATACTTTGGTTAATGTTTAAGCTTGTAGAATAAAAAGGTACATTGAAAAAATAAGTAAGGAAATAAACCTCATAAGATTTATTTAAAGCAGGGACAGCAGGAAGGAGACAAGTAATCCAGGGAGACAAAGAAAGGGCTATAGAGTAATATGAGAAATATCAGCATAAATAAAAGTATAGAAAACATTTATTCAGTTTTGATCTCTGCCCAAGGATTTTCATATATTTTATTTTATTTTCTATTTACTAATTTTTTTTAATGTACACAGTGTTTATTGGATTTTTAGATTTTTAGAATCAACCAGTGAACAAAGCATGAAAGCCTTATGTTTATAAGACAATATATAAAATGATCAACTCTGACAGTATAAAATTTAAGGTATGGCTGAGAGAAACTAATCTATTATCTGAAAACAATAGACCAAGAAATGGATAGATAAGAGATTGCAAGTTAGAGAGGCAAACAACAGAAAACTAAAAATAACAATGTAACTGTGAAAATTTAGCTGATGATATAGTGTCAGTCAGCTAAAGCCTTGTGTTTCATGGCAAGCAGTCAATAGAGCCTCAGTTGAATATCAACATAGAGATGTAAGGACGCCATGTAGAATGAGGGTGCTAGCCACCAGAAGAACAAAATGCAGAAATGCTGAAAGGTGGTGGCCTATGGGACTATGGGTAGGACAAGGGAATGGAGTGGATGATTTTTGTTTTAATAATATGCCCTTCTCGACCATGCGTATTCTGAGAAACAGTTTTAATGCTTTAAGTGAATAAATAAAAATGTTGAATTGTGAGTACATTCATGTTCTGAAAACCAGATATGAAAACATGCTGATAGTGAAAAGCAGTTTTTTAAGCAATCAAGACAGGAGGGTATTCAGCATCTGTCATGCATTTGTCATCAGGTTCCAGAATGGTGGTCTTGCCAGAGGGTGGGACCAGTTGCTTCCTCATTAGTACTTCCAGCCCCAAAATTAAACATAAGCTTACAGTGGATATGAAGTATTAGTTTGATGGCTGTGTGTGTGTGTGTGTGTGTGTGTGCGTGTGTGTGCAGGAAAATTACAGGAAAAAATAAAGCATCTGAATTTTGAATCAAAATTGCCATGCTGTTTTTGTAAAATGTGATTCAGAAGACCTAAAAAAGATTAGATATAAGTTCCACTATTATGACTTTTAGCAATAGAGCCAACTGGCAGGTGCGAGCCTCCATTCTGGCAGGATTCTACGGAAGCCTCTGGTCAAGAGAGGCCCTGGTGTGCTGTGCTGGGCTTATGAGACAGTCATGTGATCTGTCCCAGTTTCGTGGAAGAGACTGCATGTCCTTTTTGTTTCTCCTTTACATAACCAGTCTGCCACCTCTGGGTTCCAACAGACAGACCCTCTGTGGAGTTGTCCACCTGCTTTCCACCTGGAAGGTGCCAGTGACCTCTTGTTCTCCCAGTTCTCCCTGCCCTCCCTTGTGAGAGAACGATCCTATTTTGTATTACTTCTTAGAAACATTGTGAGCAAAACGTTCCATGGACCACCCAAGCGGTTCAGACCACAGGCAGTGTCCCAGAGACCCTGAAGCAGCAGGCACCTGGGTGCAAACACCCAGGGTGAGCCTACCCCATGCCTTTACACCCAGGGTGAGCCTCCCATGCCTTCACACCGGCTACTCTGCCAGTCATATTGCAAGGATGATGAGGGCAGCCTGGGGAGTCCCCCAAATTTCAGCATCAGTGAGTGCTCTGACCTCACTCATGACAAGGTCCCGTAGGTCTCTTATACAGGTCACATAGAAAATGTTCTCCCGTGACCAAAAATGCAGACCATCTGACAGTTTCTGGCTATTTTCAGTATCATTATCTTCTCCACCAACACTGACAATTTTACCACGGTTGTGGTTTTCTTCGTTTTAACAACAATTTTATTATTTGATCGTGACAGAAACGTATATGAGAAATATATCTCAACTTTGCAGATATTTTTAAAAATATGATGTATTTAATTAATGCATTTAAACTTAAATAATTTGTACAGAAACAGCAATCTCACCCTCTCCATGGCACTGCTTTGATAGTACTACCAGAAACAATACAGGAGATTTTAAGAGAAGAAACAAAGTGTATCACATAATGTAGAATTATCAAGAAAAAAATAATTAGAGGAAGTTGTTTGTTTAGACTGGTAGGCAAAGGAACATTTTAATTATTGGGATGAAGTGTAACAGTGAATGATGGGGAAAGGCAGCCTCACAATAAAGACCTTCCAGTGAAGTCTGTCTTAGAAAATCATGGTTGTCAACAATAGAGGGTTTTTGTTTTTTCATTTCTTCATTTATAATTGTTTAAAATGTAACATAAGTTAATAGAAGTAGGAATTAAAGAAAGTATTAATAAATATAATATCAAGTTCCCATAGGAAGAAGTATAAAATTTAAGTCTAGGGAACATCATTTTTTGAGACAGGATAAAATATAAAATACATGCAATTTTTTAAAGAACACATGTTGAAATTCTAATTTGGGGAGATAACAGTTCTCTTCTAAATACCTAAATTCAGTGGTCATATTCATAATTTTTTTATTTCCACTTACAAACGAGGGCAGTGAAGTTCCTGGGAAGAGTACACACAACAATACCTTAAATTAACATTGGCTATCACAAGTGATTATAAACATTGACAGAAACAAATTAGTTGTTACTTATTTCATCAAATCTATACAAAACAAATCTATACTAACTAAATTTGTTAATGAATATTTATTTAAAACTGGAATAATTCCAAAGAGGAATTCTTATCCCAGGAATATGGGTTTTGTTAGCACCTGAGTTAAACACAACATTTTGAGATAAAAGGACTGTATCTGTCAGTATGCTTTCACAGTTATTTGATCTCCCTGTGGAACATGCTTTAAAGTTAATATGCCTTACTGCAAATTTCTCTTTAGACTGTCTCACAGGTTATTTTAAGACAGTGAATAATTTCTTTTATCATTCAAGAAGTTTTGTCATATCTTATGCACATCTTCATATATGGAAATGTATCAAACCCAGTGATATTCAGGGTTCTGAACCTCACTAAGAGTGGCTGTATTTCTCCATTTTCAGAAGTTATGTTGAATGTCCACCTCATTAAAAGATATATTACCATGAAAATACTTTTAATGTGCTAACACAGAAATATTTTTTACAAAATTCAAAAATGCAAATTATAAAGAATAATTTAAAATATGCAAAATAATACCATCCAGACATAACACCACGAACAAATTCTCTAGCCCATCAGTATTTGCTCTTGAGGCACAGTTACCATTGTTAAATAGGTAAACCTGCTGCTACTTGTGGTAGAGCACTTCCCACAAGTGGCCATGTGCAAAGTGACTGCCTTGTACATCAAAGCCTACAACTGAGTTTACCTACCCTAGTGGTTCCAGGACTCAGATGAGGAAGTACAGACTTAGTTTTCAATATTTGTGGTCTTAATTTATATGACATTCATTTCTAAATGAGCAGCCATATAGTCTCGTGCTTGCTTTAATTTGCTTGGAGAATGAGTGCCTAATTCACCAAGACGCACTCGCAACACAGATCAACATCTCTGAATGAGAACTTCATTCATAGGCAACATGGCTTACGAAAGTTGAATTACCAAAACCATGAATTTAGAAATTTTAAATTTAGCAAAAGTCACATAATTCACTAAAACAAATAAAATTTTGACTGTGTTTTATTCGTATCTATTTCATATATTAATTACACATGCTAATAAACTATGTAACCTGCCTTTTTTCTTAAAAAAGCACATCACCATATGCTAATTAATATGTCTTACTAGATTTCATCATCTTTAAGAAATGCATAGCAATATAATATTTGCTATTGTCAATCCATTATATAATCTAATTCATTGTATGCCTTAATGCCAATCCATTATATAATCCAATCTATTATATAACTTAATACTAGATTTTATTAGTCTGTATTTCTTTCACTTTATTTTTACTCTCTTAAATAATCCCGTGATAATCTGTTTTTGCAAATGCATTTTCATGCCCTTGTCCAATTATCTTCTCAAATGAATTTCTAGAAATAAAATATCTGTTTAGGAATATACATATTTTAAATTTTATACACATTTTTGAAGCTGCATGCCTAAAGGGGGGTTTCCATTCACACTACCAGGAGTCTCCTCTTTTCCCACATTTCAGTCCACACAAATATTATTCATTTTGTTTTAATTTTTCAACTATGATATGTTAATAAAAACTGTATACAGTTAGTTTTATTTGCACTTGCATGATTCCTATTAAGGCTGAATATCTCTTTGTAGGTTTGTCACTTTTCATACTGCTTCACTTTTCTCTTGAATCTGTGCTAATTAATATTTTTCTTTTCCCTTGTAAACTATTTATATTTTATCTAATTTATTTGTATATTAGAGATTTTTCTCTTATGCAGAATTAAATATTCTAAATATAGTTTGCTTACTAATTCCAGGTTTTTATGGGGCTTTCCATTATATGCATTGTTTCATCTGTCAATTTCTGAACCAATATCACACTTTTTAGTTAATAATACTACAATATATTTTTAGATCTGATTGAGCTGTTTTCCTGTTGCTCAATTTAAATACCTTCAATTCATTTATTTTTCAAAAAATAATGTTTCAAAAGAAAATGTTCTAAGAACAAATTATTTTTTATTAATTTAAAACTTTTATTCTGTCATTTAATAGACTTTTAGAGGTCACTTATATTTTCTGCCTTTTTTTAAGCTTAATCTTAATCTTTTTATATATTTATATTTCTGATGTGATAAATTGTTCCAATTGCATTTACAGCTATTGTGGAATAGAACTATTGATCCTTCTTCACAAATTAATATTTTTCATAAAACATAGGGAATATTTCTATGTCAAATGATTTTAACTTTATTCTGTTAGATATTTAAGACATAAAGTCATGTTATTTGCAAATAATATAATTAATATATTTTTCATTTTTTTAATAATTGCATATATCATTTTATTTTCTTTTGGCAATGCAGAGTCTGGCACTAGGGTAATAGTACTTTTTAATATTATGGTTTATTCATTATTTTTATTTTTTATACATATTATTTTTTTTCTAAATATACAGTCTAGCACTAATGAAACAGTGCTAAATAGTAAAGATGATCTGGACCTTCTTATATTCCTGGTTTTCATGTAAATCATCTTAATAACAACTCTTTAGTAACATTTTTAGATACAATATTTATGAAACATGTTAAGAATATCTATTTCTATATTTTAATACATTTTAAATTGAGTAATAAATGTTGAAGATGAGATGCTTTTTCAACATGTATGCATTCATCAAATATTTTTGGTGTATGCAAGACATTGTGCTGTCAGTAAGACTACAACCATGAGTTGAAACAAATGAGGCTTCCAGAAGCCCTATGGAGATTAAATTTCAATTGGAGAAAATATTTAACATATAAGCTTAGAAACAAATATAAAATTAAAACTTTGATAAGTGTCCCTGAATATAAAGATATTCTTATGAATACGCAGGAGAACCTGACATTATGGTTGGAGTTAGAAATGGAGATGGTTATTCAGTAAAGGTATCCTAAGGAAAGAAATATGGCAGTTGTTTTCTGACTATAGGATTTCTGGAAATTTATTACTTAATATAGAGAATGAATCACAATAGTTCAGGTAGACATCCCAACAGGTACATAGCTTCCTAACCAGAGAAAGCATGAAACGTGTGGAATGAAAAGAAAGCCTGTATGTCTGGAAGATTGAAAGCCACCAGAAGCATGATGCAAGATGAGGCTGAGAGAGGTCATTAGGATAAGATCATAAAGAGGAATGTCAGAGGAGGTGTGTGGAGCTGAGGGCAAGTGGGGAAGTTGTCTACTGGATCAACTTGTGTTATATTGAAAGTAAAAATATAAAGGTTTTGTGAATTGAATGGAGGTTAGTGGAGGTACAAACCTGAATGAATTCAAGAAATAAAATAAATTAAACTCAGTGAAGGACTTAACAGGAGAAGAAAAAACAAGGATCATTTCTAAGTTTGGGCACTGGTGAATGAGAAGGTTGATGACGTCATTCCCTAAGTAAAGAAACACTTGAGAAAGAACCATGGAGAGAAAATTGTGATTTAAATTTTAATCTTTGTGAGATTGAATTTTTTTAAGAAGTCAATACTGATTTGTGAAATAATTATGGAAACCATGCAGCAGTTTTAGGGAGATGGCTAGCAGTTGGTTAATTTTGATTTTATCATAAGAAACAAAATGGTATAAATGTGACACTCTAAATATACAATACAGTATAGAATGAATAGAAAATAAAGACTAGGATGCAACATTGAGGAATTCTAGCTTTTGAAGTCTAAATAAGGGAAGATTAATCTTAAAAAAGACTAATAAATAATTGCTTGATGTGCAAAGTAAACCAAAAGAAAATGGGATTTCAGAAACCATGTGTGTAGAATGTTTGATGAGAAATAGTTGAGTAATGAAGCTCATTGCATATTTTCTAGTAATGTAAATGTATCTAGCAAATAATATTAATAGACTATATTCATCTTCAAATTATTTGCGTAAACTACAGTTGGTGGCAATATATTATTCTTTCAATATGCTACTTAATTATATTCCAATAATGTGGTGTTAATTTTTACTTTTGATGTATATAAATAGATAGCAATCAATATTTATGCAACAAAATATAATATTGATGGATAAGACAAAATATACTTTATTTAATTTTTCTTTTAGCTTTGTGGTTATGTCATTATTATGTATATTTTTAATATAATCAAATTTACATAGTCAAATTTTCTTGGAACAATATTCACAAAACAAAAGCAATAATAAATAGTAGGATACTTAAGTAAAACTCAATGACATTTTTGGGTCTGCAGAAAAATTTAAAAACATCTAGAACCCCTTATTTAGAATTTCAGAAATTGAAATGACAGTCGTGAAATAAGTTTCGAGCAAACACCAGAGCCACTTATAACACAATCTTATATGCAAATTAATATCGTGTGTCTGTCAACATGTTATTTACATAAATTTACATATACGTCTATAGAAAGAAATTAATGTTAGTGTGATGTTTCTCTTATTGTCATTAAAAAGTTTTTTTAACTTCTCTTTTTGAAATGAATCTAGAATTTCAAGAAGAACACCATTAGATATATAGGAAGTTAGATTTTGCCTTGTCATTTGTTTGCTTTGGTTGTGCTGTGGGGTGTGCCTAGTCTCAGGGTCATAGATCAGTTGCATGATGGATGAGGCCCTCTTTGTTCTGTGCCTGAGCATAGTGTTACTTAGCCAAAGTCATCAAGCTTCCTCAATAACTGTTCAATCTGCTGTTTGTTAGACTTGGTTGTTATTACAAACTAGTTGACTGTCTTGAATTTTCATGGCCAAGCACACAACAGGGGGATCTTGATAATAGCCATTGGTAAGTCAATTTATATTTGGTTTTTAAAAGCAGATATTATCAACAATCATTTTAAATGTAAGTAGCCTAGATACACCAATTAAAAAATACAAATTTTCAGATCAAAAAACAAGATTCAACTGTACGTTGTGTGTAAAAAATTCACTTTTAATATAAAGATACATATATCTAAAAGGTAAGTATATGAAGAAAGATATACCATGCTAATACAATCAAAATGAAAGCTGAACTAAGTGTATTAATTTCAGACATAGCAGACTTTAGAGACAAAAGATTATAAGAGATAAAAAGGCATTAAATAAAAATAAAGGAGTAAATTCTCATTTGCTCTGCTACTTTCTCATCTGTGTCAGCTGATGTTACTTTAATCTTTGAAGTTGCAATTCTTTGAATGGGGCGTTTTGATTTTATATTATTTCATGCCTTTCTGGGTTTGACTGTGGTATAAGTCAAGTTTAGTCAAATGGCTTTGTTTCTGGATGATTTTAAGGTGCCAAAGCTGAACTCAGCACTCCTGAGCTTCATGCTCTAACCCTGGGAGGCTAGAACCAGGCCCACAGCATTTTTCTCTGGCCCCTCAAGGTTAAGCATCTGCTGTGCTAAAGGGTCAGAGGTGTTCCCAGTCCATTGGCAACAACACTCTAATGAAAGGTGACAGCAAAATCGCTTCAGGAAGGAAGTAGGTGGCATTGGTTCCTGCGTGTGCCCATGTGCCAGTAGTGCAAGGTGACAGTGGATCCTGCGCAGGCCAACAAAGCAGAGTGTGGAGGCTGCGAGTGAGTGAATGGCAGCAGGAGAGGGTTGTAAGTGGTTCTTGTCAGTAGGCACCTACCTGCAGAAACTGTCTAACTGTTATGTGGGGTCTCCTGGTGAAAGAGCTATGGCATTGGCCACTGGCATGTACCTTGCCTTGTCACCTGAGGCTACACTGCAAGGGGGTGCAGCAAGACAGGAACCCTGGGATAGGCTGGAAGGCCAAGGGGTGCTCGTATCAGTCTGGTCCCATTTCACAGGCAAAATAGTCTAGCTCTGTTCAAGTCTAGCAGCCAACAAAGGCTAAAGCTACCTAGAGAATCATGGCAAGTCTTGAAGAATGGGCACCCATGGTCATGTTCTATTGCAGCGATTCCTGTGCCAAACCCTCTGGGCTCCATACAGACTGGAATTCTGCCTCTGTCAACTCTCTAGGCAGATCCCCCTCCGAAGTTCTAATGTCCATGGGGGCCATGGGGTCTCCTGCAGTTAGGATTGTGTAATTCTGTGGTGAGTGTCGGCCACTTCACACCTATTTCACTCACTTTTTCCCCAGAAGCTACATGGGGCCAGAAATGAGGCCTGGTGCTTGAAAACCCCATGCAGTATTCCGAGCTTCCTTGCTTTTCCGCCTGGGGTCTGTGTCCTTCCTCCTTCCACTCTAAATGCCTCTTTCTGAAGATCTGTTCAGAGTATGCTTGTCTATTTGATGATCTGATCTGTCTTGGAGGGAGACGCTCTTCCTGGCTGTGTCTAGTTGACCATCTTGGCTCCCTCCTCTCAACTGATTTTTGACAAAGGCCAATCACCACACACACAAAAATAAGTAGATAAGGTGACAGATATATAAAATATTTTTACTGAATGTTTCTACATTGTATATATAGATCAAAATATAATATTGTACTGCATAAATATGCACAATATTCTGTCAATAAAAATAAGTTAGTTTTAAAAAGACCACAGGCTTTAATATGAAAAAATATGGTCACTGTTTTTAATAAATGGTTCTGTAACAATTGGATAACCACATACAAAAAAAATCTGGATATAGGCCTTTCATCAAACAACAAAAAACATGAAAACTCAGCATGTGTCATAATCCTAAATGTGAAATGTGAAACTATAAACTCCAAGAAGCTAACATAAGAGACCCTCTAGATGACCTTGAGTTTGATGATGGCTTTTTTGATACAACACCAAAGTCACAATCTGTGAAGGTAATAATTGACAGGCTATACTTCATTGAAATTAAGAACTTGTACTCTGCAAAAACAAATGTCAAGAGGGTGGATACACCGGCCACAGAATGGAAGAAAATATTTTCAAAAGATAAATATAATAAAAGATTTTCATCTAAAATATACAAAGAATTTTTCAAGCTCCACAATAAGGAAATAACAAACCCAATTTAAAAAATGGGCAAAAAAATCGAAATCGATATCTCAGAGAAGACATATGCCTGGCCAATATGCATATGAAGAGGTGATTACGTCATATGACATTAGGGAATATCAAATTAAGATAACAGTCAGACCTAGCGTTAGACAGATCAGCAAGGTGACTATAATTTACAATAATCTGTTGTATATTTCCAGTTAGAAGAAGGCCAGGCATGGTGTCTCATGCCTGTAATCCCAGCACTTTGGGAGGCCAAGGCAGGCGGATTACCTGAAGTCAGGAGTTTGAGACCAGCCTGCACCAACATGGTAAAACCCCATCTCTACTAAAAATACAAAAATTAGCTGGGTGTGGTGGCACACATATGTAATCCCAGCTGGGAGGCTGATGCACGAGATCACTTACACCCTGGAGGCAGAGGTTGCAGTGAGTTCAGATCGCGCCATTGCATTCCAGCCTGAGTGGCAGAGCGAGACTCTGTCTCAAAAGAAAAAAAAAAAAAAAAAAAAAAAAAAAAAAGAAAGAAAAGAAGACGAATATTTAAGATGATGGATATATGAATTATACTGATTCTTTATAAATTATATGAATGTATTAAATTATCACATATACTCCCAAAATATGTACATCTATTATGCATTTTTTTAATACTTAAGAAGAGAATTTTTAACACCACACATCTATTAGAAACAGATACCATTACATACCTATTAGAATCAAATACCCCTACACACCTATTTGAGCAAAATCCCGAATAATACCCAAAGCTGGCAAGGATGTGGAGCAACATGAACTCTCATTCACTGCTGTTGAGAATATAAAATAATTTTGGAATATACTTTGGCAGTTAGTTACTAAACTAAAGAACATTTTATCTTATCAC